>NW_008352891.1:4683530-4683769 GCF_000622305.1 Nannospalax galili
CACACATCAAAAAAGATCATTTGCCATGATCAAGTAGGCTTTATCCCAGAGATGCAGGGATGGTTCAATATAGGCAAGTCAATAAACGTCATTAATCATATTAATGGACTCAAAGACAAAAAACATTTTGTCATCTCAATAGATACAGAAAAGGCTTTTGACAAAATTCAGCATGCATTTATGTTCAGAGTCCTAGAGGGAATTGGACTGGAGGGAACATACCTCAACATAATTAAAAC
>NW_008352891.1:4684086-4685101 GCF_000622305.1 Nannospalax galili
AAAACAAACTACAACAATCAGTAGCCTTTCTATATACCAAAAACAAGCAATTGGAGAAAGAGTACAGGGAAATGCTCACATTCACAATTGCTGCAAAAAATAAAATAAAATATGTTGGAATAAATCTGAACAAAGACACCAAACATCTCTAAAATGAAAATTTTAAATCATTAAATAAAGAGACTAGGAAGACACCAGGAGAAGAAAGGACCTCCCATGTTCATGGATTGGAAGAATTAATATTGTTAAAATGACCATCCTACCAAAAGCAATATATAGATTCAATGCAATCCCAATCAAAATCCCCATGACATACTTCACAGAATTAGAAAAATCCATCCTTAATTTCATATGGAGGTGCAAAACACCTTGGATAGCCAAAACAACCCTGAGCACAAAGAGCAATGCTGGGGGGGATTACTATACCAGATCTCAAAGTATACTACAGAGCCATAGTCATAAAAACAGCATGGTACTGGTGCAAAAACAGACACACAGATCAATGGAACATCATTGAATATCCAAACCTGAATGCATGCAGTTTCAGCCACCTGATATTTGACAAAGGTACCAAGAACACACAATGGAGGAAAGACAGCATCTTCAACAAATGGTGCTGGCAAAACTGGAGCTCCACCTGTAGAAGCATGAAACTAGATTCTTATCTTTTGCCTTGCACAAAAGTCAACTCCAAATGGATCAAAGACCTCAATGTGAAACTGGAAACCCTGAAACTATTAGAAGAAAATATTGGCAGTAATTTACAGGATATAGGTGTAGGAAAGGATTTTCTAAATAAGACAGAAGTTACTCGGGAATTAAGGTCAGCAATCAATAAGCAGGACCTCATTAAACTAAAAAGCTTCTGTACAGCAAAAGAACCAATCAAAAAAGTGAAGATAAAACCCACAGAATGGGAAAAAAATCTTCACCAGTGACACACTGACAGAAGTTTAACATCCAGAATAAAGAACTCAAAAAACAAAGAATCAAGAAACCAAATGACCCAATTAAA
>NW_008352891.1:4685465-4703879 GCF_000622305.1 Nannospalax galili
ACCATGTTTGTTGCTGCTCTTTTCACAATAGCTAAGAGATGGAAGCAACCTAAGTGTCCCTCAACTGATGAGTGTTTAACAAAAATGTGGTATATTTATCCAATGGAGTTCTATTCAGCAGTAAAGAAAGATGAAATAATGATATTTGCAGTAAATGGATGGATCTAGAAACTGTTATACTAAGTGAAGTAACAAAAACTCAGAAAAGCATATGTTCTCCCTCATATGTGGCTCCTAGCACCAAATCATTTTAAATTCTAGGTCCTTTTAATAAGATGGTGCTGTACAGCAGTCTCTTCTGCATAACATAACTACCATCATCACAACTTTAGCTAAGCCTGATCGCTAAACATAGTCACACTTGGGCTTGTTGACAGTCGTGCTCATTCATTAAAGGAGTGCCAAGCAGGGTCACTGGACCTTCACTTGAGTTTCCAGCCACTCTTCCCAGCCAACTAGTCCAGCCTTGGATGAACCCAATAGAGCAATGCTTTTGGAAGCCCTTGTCCAGAAACTCCAATAGACTCTCATATGAACATTTGAAAATTGCCCTGTTCTGACTTTTTTCTAGTTCCCTGTCTAGAACTTGTAATGCTAGTTACTCTTGCCTTTACTTCTCCTTCACATCTCCTATTCATGATTCAAGGACTTTCTTTTCCCCTTAGAGACAAGAGTTATGCAATTTGGGAGTCTTTTAGATAGACCCACTGAAGGGGTACTCCAATTGCCTCATCTGTTCAGCATGGAAGAAGCCAGAGCAGTCTGCATCCCAATTCCCTATTGGCAATTTGGGTAACCACTTCAGAGGATGGGGTAATAAGAAAAGGAGGTAGGAACTGGCTAGGCAGTTAGGGTAAAAAGAGTCCAAAGAAATGTGGCCAGTTTCTGGGCTAAAAGTCAAAATGTCCTTGGGCCTCTTAGCCTCATACTCTGTTCCAAAGGCCAAAAATGTCAAAAGTATTTGGGAGCTCTTATCTAATTCCTAAAAGATTTTAGGGTTACCTCTTCAGAGGAGTAATGCTAAAGTAGAAAAAGCCCCATTTAAAATTAAAAAGAAAGAAAGGAAGAAAGAAAGAAAGAAAGAAGAAAGAAGGAAAGAAAGAGAAAAAGGAAGAGTAAAAAAATAATTCTAATTATATGTGTATGTCAGTGTATACATGCAAGTGAGGGAAGGTGCCTATGGAAGTCAGAAGAGGGTGTCAGATCCCTTGGAGCTGGAATTATAGACGGTTGTTAGTCGCCATGTGGGTGCTGGGACTCGAAACTGGGTCCTCTGCAAGAGCAGTCAGTGCTCTTAACCACTGAGCCACCTCTCCAGCCACTGCAGAACCATTTTTTTACCTCTTAGGAACAATATATGTCATGTTAAAGATGACTGATTTAGGGGCTGGTGAGATGACTCAGCAGTTAAGAGCATGTTCTGCTCTTGCAGAGGACCCAAGTTTAGTTCTCAGCACCTATGTCAGGTAGTTCACCTGTAACTCCATCTCCAGGGAATACGACACTCTCTTCTGGGCTCTGCAAGCACCTGCACTCACACGAATATTCCCCCACATAGACACACACACACATACACATAATTAAAAATTAAAAATAAATGTAAAGAAAGATGCCCAAGTTTGCACAACAGATTCAGAACGCCTTAAATAAAATATAATTTAGGCTTTAAATGATATGTGATTGTCTATGGTAGAAATGGAAAACTAGTGATGTGGGGACAGAGCCGAGTTCAGTGTCACTAACCCTGCTCCCATGCTTGTGCTTTTGGCTCCATCCAGTAGCTAAGGCCCAGCAAGCAGTGGGCAGCAAAACTGCTAGGTCCAAGGCTATGGGACTATGGAAGAAAGCCCAGTGCTAGCACTGGCTCAGCCCCATTCTTCAAGGACCACTAAACATATTGTGACCAAGATCCAAAGCCTGGCTCGGGTGGGGGCCAGTTTGCAAAGACAGTGTGGTCAGTAGCCTCTATGTACAGACATAAGAGGGAAGAATACTTGTTCTCCCATCCTGGTACTCTGTCCTCCCTTCTCTAAGCTCCTCTAGTGCCCTAGCCACAGGCAATACTGCCAGTCCTCAGCGGCCTATGGACTCTGATCTCAGTGTGCATCACAGCCACTGTTTTGTAACAACTGGACCCCTTGGTGCTCTTGTGTCTCTTGGACTGGTGCCCTTCCCTTCCATCTCTGTATGAGGCAGGACCATGGGTTCACCATGCCAAAGTCTGTGGTCGTTAAAGATTTCTCCATCTCCTTCCAGGACAAGGTATTAATTACCTATGTAGAGAGGGAAAGAACACCTGATCTCAGAGACTCACACTAACATCACTAAGTGTTACTAAGGAATAACTGGCCACCTGATTGTTGTGGGAGTGACAGTCACATCCAATCATGTGCTAATGATTCCTGGGGTTTTCGAAGGGGAAGGGTGCTTGCTGTACTCTTCACCAGCTCTTAGAAACCCCATCCATGTGGGTCTACTCAGTCCCCAGTGCCCAACCCTACCCTGCCTCCCAGAATAATCCCAAGTCTGAAGGGGAAGAAGGCCAAAGGAGGGCCTGTGCTGTCTACCGTGAGCTCTCACAGTGACTTGGATACATTTTACTTTTTGTCTTGGCCTCTTAGGCCTCCCTGTCTGACCCCACCCTCAACAGAACACCCAATCATGGCTTTTAGCAACAAAGAGGATTCATTCTACAGTCAGAGATGGCTTGTTGGGATTGTGTGGTATAACCACTGCACAGCCACCTGGAACTGAGCAGACCTCTGTAGGCCTTGTGGGCCAGCCTAGTGGTTGCTGGCCTTAACACTGACTCGCTATGCACCAAGCTAACCAACTGGTAGATGTCATGTTCCCCATTCACTACCCTCAGCCACAACCTTTATGTCCTAGTTTCATTTCTGTTGCTGTGATAAAACACCATGACCAAAAGCAACCTAGATAAGGGAGAGTTTATTTTAGCTCACAATTCCAGTTACAGTCCATTATTGTCAGGGAAGTCAAGGCAGGAAACTCAAGCAGCTAGTCCAGTGACTGCCAAACACACACACACACACACATACACACACACACATACACACACACACATACACACACACACATACACACACACACACACACACACACACACACACACGTATCCACAGTCAAGAGCAGAGAAAAATGATGCCACCACGCTGCCTGCCTGCTTTCATGCAGCTTTCTTCCATTCTGTGTAGCTCAGAGCCCCCTGCCTGGGGAATGGTGCTACCCACAGTGGGCTAGGTCATCCTATATCAATTAACAGTTCAGACAGTCTTGTACAGACATGCTCACAGATGACACTGATAAAGACGATTGCTCAATTGAGATTGTCTTTCCAGGTAAGTCTAAGTTGTGTCAAGTTGACAATAGAGACTAACCAGCATACTTCATCACCACAAATTGACAAAAGTATGGCTTATACTGCCATTCATATACCTAAAATTGGAGAAAACACAAGAGATGCCAGAATTTAGTATTCTGTTTATGTGTGTGTGCATGTGTGCCTAGGTGTACGCATGTCTGTATGTGTTTACACGTGTGTGAGTGCATGTGAATGTGTGTGTGTGTTTATGTATGTACAGTCTGTGTGTGTGGCAGTTGCTGGAATGGCCATATTTAGTGAACTCATTCTCACCTGTCTGATACATGCCTGGCCTTCTCCTGGGATACGGGAACCCTGGCCTCTGGGGGACTGCTGCCCTTGTTTCAGGGATCTCACCTGACTACCCTGCCATGCCACGCCCTACCACTGTGGTGCATTACCTCGATGCTTTTCATCCTAGAACTCATCAGTCCTGGAAATATTAGTGCTTATTCATTCGTTACCTGTTGCCCTCTGCCTTCTCAAACAGAAGGATCGCACTGCAGGGACCTTGTCCATATTTAGGACAACAAAAGCAACAAATCCAGGGCCTGGCTTGTATCTGTAAATGTTTGCTAGGCCAATGAATGATATATCATCAGTGTGCAGTAGGACTTTAGGAACTGCTAGAAAAACAGAAATTGATCCTGAAGAAAACATCATAAGCTCAAATTGAACTGTTTAAAATCAAGTTTTGTTTTTGCTATCAAAGCAAGAAGTGTTGGAAATGGAAAATGCAAAGAAGACATTTAGATATAAACTTGAACGTAAGCTCTCATAGTAGACAACAGGGAGACAGAATGCAGGTGGTATCATGATTACAGCAATTTCACCTGCCCTGGGGAAAGTCTTCTCACGTGGGCTCCCTATAACTATGGCAATGGTATATGCCTCTGTCTTCTGGCCAGAATGATGGGTAGAGGATAGATACCTGTCCCAGGTGGGGCCACCCACAGTACTATGATCCTCCAGCCATAGTTAATTAATTGGTCCCCGGGCTTTCTTGATCCCAGGGCATGTGATCTGTCAAGAAATGTGAGGGCTGGAGATATGGGTCAGTTAAAAGCACTAGCTACTCTTAAAGGGGACCAGGGTTCAGGTCTCTGCACAAACATGGTGGTTCACAACCATCCATAATTCCAGTTCCAGGGGATCTGACACACTCTTCTGGCTTCCATGGGCATTGCAGGCACATGGTACACTTACATACATACACACAAAACATTTATACACACAAAATGAAAATAAACAAATAAAAATATAAAAGAAACACTGTGAAACTTTGAAATGGGCCCATGTATTTGCACTATATATGTAAACCTCTACATGCATGCACACAAACGTATACATGTATTCAAAGTAAGCAGCTAGATTTATGCTATTCAGACTCCTTGAGGGTATCAGATTATAGAGAAGTCTTTCTTTCATTATCTTTGATTATCATTCAACTTTTTAAAGATTAAAGTTATCCATAGAGGCACAATGATAACGAACATTACTCTTTTTCATAGAAATATATAAAAAAAATAGAGTGCCTGGTCAAATTACAAGTGATTTCACCCCATGGGAAAAAGTCAGCTTTTTGCATCTATTACCAGAGTCATTTCAGCCTTTCTGATTGAATGCAGATGAGTCTGATGTTGAGGTTTCCCTTTGAATTTGACTTTTTTTCTTCCCGGGTCTCTATTAAACTGTTTAATGAATGACTTAGATAAACTCTTTGTCCGTTATGTCGTTCTAGCAGAGTCAAAATTTTATTCATAAAAACAACGATGACGACAACAGTAACAACAAAACGATCTAAACAGCAATAATAAAAATAAGTAAACTTTTAGCAGGCTTAAGCAGAGCCAAATAGGATTTGGGCTTGTAGGTTGCCATGTTTCTCTGTGAGCAGAAGTCAGCCTACAGTTAGAAGGAAATAAAACCCATCTTTGGAGACTCAAAGAGAAAAAAGAGACAAAATCCAGGAGGCATGGTGAGTTCCAGTCTAAGATGTTGGTGAGGTCTTGACGTGGCTGTGCACTGTTGCTGTTGTCAGAATGTGTCCCATAATCTCCATATATTGAAATAATCACCAATGTGATGGTATTAAGAGACAGAGGAAGTGACTAAGCCATCAATGGGCTTAGTGCCATCAAGTGACTATGCCATCAATGGGCTTAGCGCCCTCATGAAGCAGTAGAAAGGAGCATCCTAGTCCTTTCTGCCACTTTCCCCTCTGCCATGTTGAGGAGAGTAACAAGGTCCCACATTGGAAGCAGAGAGTACTCTCCCCAGACACAACTGTTAGGCCTTTGATCTTGGATTTCCCAGGCTATGAGAAGTAAAAACCTACTGCTTATAAATGACTTGGTCTCAGGCTTCTGTCATAGCAGCAATAATAGGCAAAGACATCTATTGTGCTGAGTGTCGCAGTAAAGTGGCCTTTCATCTGAGCCACCACAGCTCAGGCTCTGTAGTTTATCTGAATGGCTTCCACAGAGCCCTTACATTATAGAAAGATGGATTAAGAAGCAGGGGTGTCTCTAAAATCAGTCAGACCTATTGGAAAGCAACAGGCAATAGAGGTTAGCTGATGCACAGCCACGTAGAAGGAAGAAGGGGGAGGAGGGTGGAGGAGGAGGAATATGGCAAGGAAGGGAGGAATTCATAGGACAATGATAACCCAGGTCTGAGGAAGAAGCTCAGAACCAAGGACAAGCAGTCCACTAACATCCTTAGGATACAGGCCCAAGAGGTGCATTCCTAGGGTCCCCAGAAGTATCCTCAAGGCTACTTTCCAGCTGCACGAGACACCTAAGAGGACTGTCTCCTCCCCTTAGTGACAGTCTACTGCCAGCATGGCTTCTCTTTGCCTGTCAAGTAGGGTGGCCAGCCTCCCTTCCCCTGAAATAGGTTGGGATAAACCATCAAGTGCCTATAGTGGCCTATGACAACGTATCCTTTGCGCCCAAAAGTCTAAGAATAAAATTAAAGATGAACTAAAGCTACCATAAGAAAAGCAAAAGGAATATTGCCAGGGCTTTGACAAGCTCAGCTATTCTTAGAACAGCAGTGACTTTGAGAGGGATTTTATTCCCTTATTAAAAAAACAAAAAACAAAAAAACCCCCAGTGATTAGTGGGTGAGGAAGTGGTAGCCCATCTCTGCCAGGTTACTTTTTAACAAACATCATTATGCTGGGGCATGCGTTACCCAATGCTGCCTGAGGGTGGCGCTGTGGAACAAGACCAGACTTGAATCCATGAAGCTTGGGTCTGAACCTAGTTTCTCCATGGATTAGCTATGTGACCTCAGATGAGACCCTTTATTCCCTTGGGCCTCAGTTTCTTCAACCACAAAATAGGATGTCACCTGCTATAGTTTGAATCTGGAGTGTACCCCCAAAGCCTTGTGTGTTAAAGGATTGGTCTGCAGACTGTGGGTGCTTTTTGAACATGGTCAAAACAGGAATAAGGGATTCGTGGAAGGAAGCTGGATCACTGGGGATGCACCCTTGAAGGGGATATTGAAACACAAGCTGCTTCCTCTCCTCTTTGCTTCCAAGTGGCCCTGAGGGAACAGCTATGTTTGCTCCATTACACATCCCATGCCTTGATGTTCTGCCTCAGCACAGGCCCAAAGCAAGGGGCCAAGTGACCATGGACTGAAACCATGAGTCAAAAGAAACCTTCCTTCTCAGTTGATTTCCTCAAGTATTTTGTCACAGCAGTGGAAAGCTGACTAATTCGCCACCCAGCAATAAGGACTGCACATGACAATGTGTGACAAGCACAGGGAGAAAAATGGGACTTCTGTATGAAATGTGTCTTCAATATTCCCTGTTCACTCTTCCTTTCACGGAGAGGCAGGCGATGCTTTACTCATATCCTTTCCAATATTCTAACTCAATTTAAATCGACTTGCATGGAGAACAGGACCAGCTGGAAATCTATTCAGAGGGCTGGTCCCACGCAGCTGTGAAACAGCCTGAGACAGTGTCTTTGCTGAGCTTCAGCAGCCCTTCCTATCCCTCCCCCTAACTCTGCCCTCAGAAATTCCACCTTTAGAGCTTCAACCCTTTCTAAGTCATGCTGTGTACCAGTCTTGCCTGTACCGAGTGGGGACAGCACCCCTGAAGGTACAGCAGTCGAGTGCATCTCAAAATCCACTTAATTCAGAACCTTTGCTCACCACACCCAAGCTCTGTACACAGGCGGGTCCCTCAGCTGCAGAATGGCAGTGACGATAGTCACAGGAGTTGAGAAAGTGCATCCAAACTCCTCTTACTCTATTATCATTACTCATCTCTGTATTCTTAGCTAGGTGCCTTTCTTTTCCAGCATAGCTTGTTAGAGGGACAGAAGCAGAGGACACCAGCTGTCTGGGGAACAAGAGGGTTGCTGGAGATAGTTATGACAGGGAGTGGGACCTGGTGCATGGTATCTGGGCTTCCGACACTCTGGTGGATGGCTCCCCATCTGGGGTCCCAGTGCTCTATTAATTGCCTATACTGAGCCCTCCTGAAGGACAGTCCTTTCTGCCTATTGCTAGGTGACCATGACACTTGGAGGCAGATGCCAGTGGCCCCTCTGCCAGGCTGCTTTGTTCATAGGCTCTCCTGGTCACTGGTCCAGTCCCTGGCATTAGGAGCAAAGCTGTGTGGACTCAACTCAAAAATAAGTCCATTCTCAATGAAACCCAGAACTGTGTGAATGCATGCTAATAACAAAAAATTAGATCAGACTGAGCTGTGGAATGGGCTTCTTGCCACCAAATAGCAGAGATTCCACTTGAAAACAGTTTGTGTTCACATACAGAGACACAGACTTCTCATAATTGGAGGAATCACTCAGTCACACACTGGTACCTGAGGAGTGGCACCTCTGAAATGCAGTCCCTTCAGGTGCGTGCCCATCACCAGAGTCCTGGACCATTCCTCCTGTCAGAGATGTTTCCCTTCTGGGTGTCTGCAAGAATTGCCCAGCTTCCCAACATGGAACATGGTGGCGCACAACAGCTTTGGACACTGTCCTGAATCTAAGGGCTGCAAAGATCCATGCATGTCCCACCTGTCTGCTTCTCTCACCCAGCCATGAGACCCCACAAGCACATTAAGGGGCCCCATAAATAAGGTACTACAAGTGTCAGGCGCAGAGAAAGCACCAGTAAATGTAGCTCTGAATTCCTCCCTCCCTTCCTCCCTCTTCTGTCCATCAAGCAATAGATAGTCACAAAGAGCTATTGAGTGAATAAACATGGCACAGCTAAAAAGACCCAGTTCAAATCCTGAATGGTCTCCTGTGGAAGCCACCTTGACAGCAGTGTAAAAAAGGGGGGGCCGGAGTTTCCCACTCATTACCATCCATATCTGCCCTTTGGTCATTAGATGTATAACCTAGAGTGGTTACTCAATCCCCCAGAAGTTATTTCCTTGTAGAATAGAGTATAAGCCACCTACCTGGTATCCTAGTGAGGAGCCAATTAGACTCTGTAAGATACCATGGGGTATCTTGCACCTCTTTGAGGGGTGGATGATACTGTTCTCTTACAAGCATTAGGACATGATGGCTACTCAGTGTCAGAGCCACCACTTTCCGAGAAGCCAGTAAGGGAGGTTGTGACTCCAATTCCTGGGACTCTCTTCCCTGACTGTCATGACCCTTCCATGGCAGCAGCACTGTGATGGCAGTGACCAGCAGATACAGGCAGGTTTTTTTATCTCCCTCCAAAGCATACAGAGTTGGGAGACCTCACTGACGGTGGGCAGGACCAACTCTACTTGTTAGATAGGCTGGATGTTGGTGAGCTGAAGATGACCAACTCTGAAATATCCATAGCCTCCTAGGGACCCTGAGCCAGAATTTGAAGAGGTGTCCTGGCTGGGATGGCCACCATGTCCCCCAGGCTATCCCAGGCCAACAGGAGGATGGAAAAAATTAGGGCAAATACTGCCAGACTGTACACCCTAACACTGCCACATCAAGTCAAGTCACCTTTGTGAAATGATGCCATACCTCTGCCCTGGTTTCCTCTTCCCTTGATGATGTAGAAGACCAGGAGGAAGCCTGAATGCCTATTTCCTCTGCATATAATCTTGGGGATGAGTTGACAACTGAGCACAGAATTAACCTCTAAGAAAAAAACCTCAGGAAGGGAAGAACTGTCTAAAGGGAGCACACCAGCCCTGTGGGCACATTTCTCTCCAGAATTAAAACTAGCCTCACTCTCAAATGCCACTAACCACTGTGAGACCATTCTGGGCTGCTCAAGGCCTCCCCTAGGCTAAGCAGAGAGACACATGGGGGGGTCACCACCTTGCAAGGTCATGGGCTTTCCTCCTGACGTCCCCAGAGGACCAGTGTGGCCCTAGAGTTTCAAGCATGGGAGAGGTCACTCTAGGAGAGGTGCCCTAGGTGGGGTTAGAGAGAGGCAGGCACTGTTCCCAGCAACAGGGTCACTGTCTCCAGCATGAGACAGCCATCGTGGGAACCATCCAGACTCAAGGAAGAGCAACAACTGGGCTCTCAGCCACTCAGGTGTGACTCAGCTGATGTTACAACTTCAAAGTAAAGCTGATTAATAAGCTCTTTTAAGATATGTATATTCATTCTGCTAGTCTGTTCCTCAAGAGAACCCTGACTAATACCAGCTCAGACAAAGCTCCTCTGTTGTTTAACCAGGGCACGTGGGCCTTCCCCCTCCGCCCCTCTGCAGTCTCTCCACCCTATGATAACATTTAGAAACTCTGCTCCGTAGTCTCAAGGCACTCACCCTGGTGACATCCACATCTCTCACCTCCTAATTCTGGGCCCTCCTTTGCACATTTCTGGCCTTAGCACTCAGTGCACAGCCCCATTGGTCCCTGGTACTTTATGTCCCCATCACTGCATAATTCTGAAGTTCCTTAGTCATATCTGTTTTCCATTACTTGGTTATATCTGCTTTACATTACTATAATGTACATATATGGGGCTGTGTACATTATAAAGAGGGGTTTATTTTGGCTTATAGTTCTGGAGGCTGCAGGTTCAGGACCTACATCTGGTGATGATCTTGCTTGCAGATTCCTGGACAGGGCATCACATACTGAGAGATGGGGGCATCTATATATGTCTCTTCTGGTCAGTGTCCTTTTAAAAACATTAATTTCTGTGTGTATGGCGGAGGTTGTATGTGTGTGTATGGGTATGTGTGCCCAGGCATACCTGTGTGGAGGCCAGAGGAGGATGTGGGGTACCTTCCTCTATCATTCTCCACCGTATCTACTTGAGACAGGGTCTCTTACTAAACTTGGAACTTGCTACCTTTCAGCTAGGCTATCTGGCCAGTGAGCTCCAGGAATTCAAGTGTCTCCACCTCCCTCATCCCTGGAGTTACAGGTATACATGGTCACTCCCAGCTTTTCATGTGGGTGCTAGGGATCTGAACTCAGGTCTTCATGCTTGTACAGCAAGTGCTCTTAACCACTGAGTCAGCTCCCTTACCCTCCATATACAAAGCCCCCAGGATTCAGCAAATAGAAGCTCCACCTTGTTGACCTTACCCAGTCCCTTCGCCACTTCAAGATTAAATTTCTCCCCATTTAGTGCTTCTCAAAAGGAATTAAACCAGTTCCTGAAGCTTTCTGAGACATTGCAGCAAGGCTCAAACTGTAGCTGGTCTTTGTATCATGTCCACAGTGCACAGAACGCCCCTCCAGCCAGGCCCATTCTAGACATATGCTGCCAGAGTTCACACCCTGCTTTGTGACCTTGGTTAAATAATGTCACATTTCTGCCTTACTTCCTCCTCTGTCAAATGATAGCAAGTGCCAGTACCCCCTCACAGGGCTGTTGGGATGGATTGATTTTAAAGTGTTAAGTGTGGAGAACACAGCTGTTAGCTATAATGAGCCTTCTTTAGGGGCTAACCCAAAGCTCTCCTCCTGAAACATCCCACTTTTCTGCCACCCCACTCCTAGCCACAGTTCTCTCCCTCTCTGGAACCTCATAGCCATGAGCCTGTTTCATCCCTCAGCACCATCTGGCTGACTGCCACCATCCAATACAAATGTGATTGCCTCAGAATGGAGTTCTAGAAGGGTCATTGGGAAGGCTGCAGTGAGCAGGAATAGGTTTGTGTCCTGTAGACCTTGAGCTCGGGTGATGGTGTGAGTGCTGGGTTTGCTTGAAGTACCAGGTGACCCCAAGGCTGAATGACACCAGCACATGGGGCATCAGTCCAGCATGGTATTTTCCTTTCCTCATCCTCTCTCCACACACACCAGCATGAGATGGGAAGCTTTACTCTTTTTACATTTTTAAAATTTATTCTTTTTATTTTATGTGTATGAGTATATCACCTGCATGTATGTAAGTGCACCCACATTGTATAGTGCCCTTGGAGGTTAGAAGAGGGCATCAGTTTCCCCTGGAATGGGAGTTACAGACAGTTGTTAGCCACCATGTGGGTGCTGGGAACTAAACCCAGGTCCTCTGCAAGAGCAGCCAGTGCTCTTCACTGCTAAGCCCTCTCTTCAGCACTCTTTTTACATTTTTAAAAAGACGTTTTTATTTTATGTGTTTAAGCATTTTACCTGCATGTATGTATGTGTACCACATGCATGCTCTATGCCCATGGAGGCCAGAAGAGGGTGTCAGATCCCCTGTAACTGGAGGTACAGATGGTTGTGAGCTCCACCATGTGGGTGCTGGAAGCTGAACCTGAGTCCTCTGCAAGAGCAGCAAGTGCTCTTACCCACTAAGCCATGTCTCTGGCCCCTTTTTACCTTTGTTAAAAGTCTGTCAGATTCAGTGTTGATGCCAAAAGATTTGAGGAAGCCATGCTAGGCTTCCCGGGGGTGCTCTGAGAGTGGTGAGGAGGACCGTGAGTCTGTCTGAAAACAGTTGGCCCAATAGTCACTGAAGGAGCTCCTGAAGCCCAGGCCACAGGGAACTTCAGGGGATCAGGAAGCCATCCCAATCTGTGACAGTCAGAGGGGTGGCCCGGCTAGTAGGAAGAAGTCCTGGGAGGCAAGTTCTAGTTCTACCTTATCCTGGGATCTTCCAGAGGTGAATCCTGACTCAAAGATCAGCCTAAGATCAGCCTAAGTACATAAATCTTTTAGAAAGAGTTCCCCAGGAGAGTGAGAGGGGAAAGGCAGACAGCCCTGTATTAGACTTAAGGGGAAAGGGAGATGCCCCTAAAAGTCATCACTGTGGGTATCTGAAGCCCATCCCTCAAGGGGACACCAAAAGCCTCCTAGAACACATAGCAGAAATCTCCCACCCAGCAGAGAGGGAGCTAGGTCGCTAAACCAATTTCCACTAGGGACTTTGTGTTTAATCCTGGCCCCAATGCCATAGATATCCTCCATCTTATTTCTTCATTTCTAGTAGCTGCAGGGCTGGAGGGTCCACTTGCTTCACATGAGCAAAAAAGCCCAAAGAGGGGCTAGAGATGGCTCAGCAGTTAAGAACACCTACTGCTTTGCAGAGGACCCACATTCAGTTCTCAGCACCCACATCTGATGGCAACTCATTACCACCCATAACTCAAACTCCAGGTGATACAGCACCCTCTTCTGGTCTCCACAGGTACCTGCAGGCATAAGTACATAACCACACACAAACACACACATATATAACTAAAAATAAAATAAATCTTTTTTTTTTTTTTGTCTTTTTGAGATAGGGTCTCCCTGTAGCCCCAGCTGGCCTGGAACTCACTATGTAGACCAGGCTGGTCTTGAATTCACAGACATCCACCTGCCTCTGCCTCCAGAGTGCTGAGATTAAAGGCGTATGCCACCATGCCAGGCTAAAATAAATCTTTTTTTTTTTTTTAAACAACGGAAAGACTTTCCAATTAAGAAAACTCCATATAATTGCAGGGAGCAGCTGGATGCTTCATAGGATTTCTCCCACATCTGCAAGGTCCACAGTGATGATGCTGCGAGACCTCCCTGCTATGCTCTGCCAGTGTGGATCACCTGTTCTCATGTTTTCTGGGAAATTATATGGGCTGGATCACAATCTTATTCTTTTTTGGAAGTGCAAAAACTTTCCAAAGTATAAATATTGTGTTGAACTTAGGAAGAAAAGAATTGTGTGTTTGTGCTCAGTGTCCTTCTTACTTCCAAAACGCTGCCTCCCACAGGACGAGCCAGCCAGTGACTCTTGTTGATGAATTCCTTAATGAACCCAAGACTGAATGAGACAAGATACTCTTTCCTTCCAAATGGGGAAGAATTATCAGAGTTATACTAATTGTTTAAGGCTTAACAGATGCATTAAAATTAGTCCCCGATATTCATTGAGCCATGGCAGCATTGCCCAAAGAGAAGCACCCAGAGAAAGGTGATGGTTAACTTGGATTGTCAACTTGACTGGGTTAAGAAACATCTAGAGCATCCATGGAATACATTTTGGGGCATATCTGTAAGGGTGTTTTCAAAGAAATTTAACTGAGAATGGAAGACCCACTCTGAACATGCACAGCACTGTCCTGTGGGCTGGCATCCCAGACCAAATAAAAAGGGGGAAAGGAGAAAGTTCTAGCATTCCCCTCTTCTCAGCTTCCTGTTCTACACTAAGGACCAGGCCATTCCCACTATCACACCTTCCCCACCATGATGGACAGCATTTCACTGGACTCTGAGCTAAAATAAGCTCTTCTTTTCTTAAGTTGCCTCTTGCCAGATATTTGGTCATAGGCAAAAGAAATGGAACTAATACAGTTACCTAAGGCAAGCAGTTGAAGAAACTAGCTCTTCCAAAGGATGTGGAGGAAAGGAGGTTTAAGTTGGTAAAAAGTTTAATATCTGCATTCTTTTTAAGATAAAAGAAAACAAGTCTTGCTCATGCTGCTGAGGTAAGAGGTAAACTGTTTTGAGGATCTGGGTGAGCAAATAGGGAGATGGAACCTCATGGAAATCTAAAATGAAGACAGACAACCCTAGTTTTTAAAATGGGGAAAGGATCTCAATTGACATTTTTCCAAAGAAGATAATACAAATACACAACACCATTGGACATTAGATACATAAACATAACACCATTAGATATTAGATATACTAGCACAACACCATTAGATGTTAGATATACTAGCACATCACCACTAGACATTAGAGAAATACGAATCCAAACCACAGTGAGTGACCAGTTCATACATCCACAAGGTACTGGGATGGCTACAGTCAAAACAAGGGAATATAAATGTTGGTGAAGATGTGGAAAAATGCAGTCTCTCACACTCTCTTGGTAGGGATGTACCATGATGCAGCCATTGTGGGGGAATACTTTGGCAAGCCTCAAAATTATAAACTTGGACTCACAGGATGACTCAACAATTCCAGTCCTGAGTGGATGGATACCTGAGAGAAATGGGAGCAACCCCACATAAACACTTAGAGCAGTCCTACTAAATAGCTGAAAAAATTAGCAACAACCCATATGTCCATGAACTGATGCACAGATAAAACAAAATGTGGCTTACCCATTGATGGGATCTTTATTATCCAGGTGTAAAGAAGGATGACTATTAGTACATGCTACAGCTTGGACAAACCTGAAAAGTGTTATGCTAAAAAGAAGCCAAACACAAAAGATCCCACATTGTCCGTTTATGTTTATATGAAATAGAAAAATCCACAAAGACAGAAAGCTCAGTGGCTTTCAGGGTAGAAGGAAATGGGGAATGACTTGTGTCCTAGTTAGCTTTAATTGTCAACTTGGCACAGCCTAGAGTCACCTGAGAAGGCAGTTCCAATTGAGGAATTTCCTAGATCCTGGCTGTGGGACATGTCTGTGGTGGTGGTGGGGGGCTGTTTTGATTAGTAATTGATGAGGGAGGGCCCAGCCCACAGTGGGCCGCACCATTCCCTGAACAGGTGGTCCTGGCCTATACAAGAAAGCTAGGTAAGCATGAGATGGAGAGAGCCAGCAAGTAGTGTTCCATGGTTTCTGCTTCAGGTTCCTCCCAATTTCCTCAATGATGGATTGCAACCTGAAATATGAAATAAGTCCTTTCCTCCCCTAAGACGCTTTTAGTCAGTGTTTTATCACAGCAACAGAAAGGAAGTTAGAACAACTTGAATGTGATAAAAATATTCTGGAATTAGTGATTATGACTGTGTATAATTCTTGTACTAAAAACTACTGGGTTATACTTTAAACTGGTAAATTTTATTATGTGACTTTTACATAAAAATAAAAGCTTCCAACAGGGGCCACAGTCATTCATAACTTGTAGGGCTTCTTGCTGAAAACATTGATAAATGTCAACTTCATGAAGGAAACCATAAAGCATCCATGCCAGAGAGGGCCCAGACCAGGAACAGATACAGGTGCTGGGGGTTTGCTCTGGGGTCTTGCTCTGGGGTCTCCACAGCAGGAAGTAGGGCCCCCAGCTCCGTGGTGACAGATCCCCAAGCTGCTGCCACCAGAGTTTCCACTGCCTCCTCGTGCCCCAGCTCAGCCTCAGCTCCTTCCAGCTCTGTTTCCCATTACTACATGAAGTCCTCGGAGCTTCCACAGTCAAATGCTCCTGAGAGAGGGCCTGTGGTGACTGATTTCAGGGCCTAGAGATGCTTCCCAGCCACTACACAGAGCAGGTTGGAACCTAATACCTATGCAACTCTTCCTTGGATGGGGGTGAGGGCATTGTGGGGGGGGGCAAAGCCTGGGACTCCTTCAGCAAAGAGTAGGGTAGAATCATTCTTCGTGGCTGGGATGCTATTGCCTGTGAGTTGCCAGTAGAGTGTGTAGTGTAAAGAAAACAAAAGGGGCAGGGCAAAGATAGTTGAGGATCTCTTTCCTAGGCCTCATCCCTCCTCACCATGTGACTCAAGTTTACTGAGAAAGAAGAATGTGAAGAATGTGACTCAGAGAAAGAAGAATGAAACCTTCACAGTTGGTGGCTGCATAGGCCATGGACAGACTCCTGATGAATGCCCATAGGATGCTGGTGCTGGGCACTGGCAATTGGGAGCTGGGTGATCCAGAGGCAGAAGGGGGGGGGAAGTGTGCCTGACTGTTATGTAAAGTGATGTGATAAGCAAGCTGACATGGGAACCTGAGAGAGGAAGGCAGAGTGCCCATCCTGTAGGATCAGAAGCTTCTTGTCCATGGCGGTGTAGGAAACAAAATCTGATTGTTTATTAAAAAATAAAGTCAGCTTAGGTCCAACAACAGATAAGCAGGAAACACTGGGCCTCTAGGGGATGAGCTACCCCAACCCAAACACCTGCTTGTCTAGCTATAGCATCCCCTAACCAAAAATTTAGAGTAGAAAGTTACTAACAGCCAAGCTTGTCTAAGGACTTGTAGACACAAGGTCATGTACCTGACAAGCTTTAATAAACAAGATGTAAAACACAGGGATGAACCCATACATGGTTATTGCTGGAAAAAGACAAAAATAGTAGTGGGGGAACAAAAAGACCTACATGATGTTTAGGACTGACCCTCCTGATTACTCAGCCAATGAGGAAAAGGCGAAAGGGGTTTGCTGCATTCAGGTTTAAAAACTGTTCTCTGTGCTCAGTCAGCACATCTACCATTCTAAGTTGACACCCAGCTTTTCAAGGTTGTAAAATAAACTGCCTTGATCGCACTACTGAGTCCCCAGTGCTCTTATGAAGTGAGAATCTTTGTTTCTCATAATACAACATTCGGACTGGACTTTGAGTAAGAATAGTGTTTTCTCCATTGATGAAAAGCATATCCAACAGAGGGTAGGCAGGAACAGAAACGAAGGCTCTGGTTGTAAAATTGAAGCATTCTCAGGGCACAGTTAGTCCTGTGTCAGCCAGACACAAAGAGGTGAGATCTGAAAGGCCAGAGGGTCAGAGAGAGACACTGTCTCAGATGGCATATGACATCCCTCCAGCCGTTCTTCTCACATTTATGACCATCATGACTTATTCCACTTGATTGTGCTGAACTGTGACCCTCGTTCTAAGAGATATGGCCAGATGAGGTATCACAGTCATGTTAAGCTTAACTTTCCTCTTACATTCCAGCCACTCCACACAGTGCTGCAGAATATGAAAACCCCATAGGACCCTGGTGCAATGCAGGGACATTTCCCTCTGAGCCACCTCTCTGAACCTTGGGGGTATCCATGCCCAGCTCCCCAGCCCATCTTTCCCCTTCCAGATTCAAATACCTCTCTTCCCATATGCAGAGGTCCCTTGTGGCTCCTGGGACCTGGAGGCTATTGTCTTACTGAGGGGAGCATGGGACAGTGGGAAGGAAGCCAAGCCTCCCCAAGCCTCCCTAGGGAGACAGTGGGTACAGTAGCAGCCCAAGTGGTGGTCTCAACTTCCCTCCCAGGAGAGCGCTCAGCTTCCTGGCCCTAATGTGGTTCTCCTTGTTCCCTGCTGGAGCCTTCCAATCTCCAACCTGTTGTCCACACCCTGCCTGTGACCAACAGACATTTTCCTCAGTGACTGCCCACCTAAAACTGTCCACAGCCACCACAGCACACTGGTGAGAGGATGGAGAGACACCAAGATGTTGCATCTGATGGGAGTTCCAGGACCTTGACTGAAATGATTCTCCCCGTTTCCCTTAGCTGTTCATATGCTGAGACTTTCTTCCTGGACAGACACAACCGCCATTGGAAAGTGCATTTTCTACCCCAAATGCACACTTCTGTCTCAGCTTTGCCCTTTTAAAACCTTTATTATTATTACTATCATTATTATCATTATCATTATTATTATCATCATCATCATTATTTGAGACAGGGTCTCTCTGTAGTCCTAGCTGCCCTGGAACTCTTTATGGAGACCAGACTGGCCTCATTCTCACAAAGATCCACCTGCCTCTACCTCCCCAAATGCTGGGACCAAAGGCATGCACCACCACACCCAGCTCAAACTTACATTTAAAAGGCAACCTCAGAACAACAGTCAACAGCTACCAAAGTAGAGCATGCTCTTCTTTAGGTAAAAATTTCTTGAAATAAAAATTTTGTCTTATTACAAAGCAATACATATTCATTTTAGGAAAAATATAAAACAGTAGAAAATTAAAAATCATTTCCTTGAGATTACCGTTGTC
>NW_008352891.1:4704055-4709656 GCF_000622305.1 Nannospalax galili
TTCAAAGTCTGTTTCTATACTGTTTTTGCCTTTGTGAACAATACTACCATGAATGTCCTTATAGCTAAATATGTACACATGTATAATTGGTTTCTTGGTGTAAATTTCTTCTTAAAAATTTGTAAGCCCTTGTCAAGAAACTCCAATGGACTCTCATATGAACATTTGAAAATTGCGCTCTTCTGACTTTTTTCTAGTTCCCTGTCTAGAACTTGTAATGCGAATTACTCTTGCCTTTACTTCTCTTTCACATCTCCTATTCATGATTCAAGTACTTTCTTCTTCCCTTAGAGAAAAGAGTTATGCAATTTGGGAGTCTTTCAGATAGACCCACTACCCACCTACTCCAAGTGCCTCAACCTGTGTCCCTGTTCAGCATGGAAGAAGTCAGAGTGGTCTGCATCCCTATTCCCTATTGGCAATTTGGGTAACTCCTTCAGAGGATGGCATGATAAGAATAGGAGATAGGAACTGGCTAGGCAGTTAGGGTAAAAAGACCCCAAAGAAATGTAGCCAGTTTCTTGACTAAAAGTCCAAATGTCCTTGGGCCTGTTAGCAACATACTCTGTTCCTAAGGCCAAAACTGTCACAAGTATCTGGGAGCTTGTATCTAATCCTTAAAAGATTTTAGGGTTACCTCTTTAGAGGGGGGAATGTTGGAGGGGAGAAAGTGGGCGTGGATTTGATCAAAACACCTTGTATGCATATATGAAATTCTCAATAAAGTTTTTGTAAAAGTTAAAAAAAAATAGTGCTACAAGGTCCAGGCCCAGTGAGTGGGCTCATTAAAAATGAATAAGGTGGATGTGTGTGTGTACATAGGGCTTATTTGCCACAATGAACATATGGAGGTCATAGGACAACCTACAAGAGTCAGTTCTCTACTTCTACCATGTGAGTCCTGGGGATCAAGCTCAGGTCATCAGCCTTGGTGACAAGAGCCTTTACCTGCTGAGCCATCTTACCAACCCTGGAGTAAATTTCTGAAAGTTAAGGCAAGATTGTTTTCTTCCCCTCCCTCCCTCCATCCCACCCTTCCATCCCTCCCTCCTTCCTTCCCTTCTTCCCTCTTTACCTCTTTGCTTGTTTGCTTGCTTGCATTCCTTATTATTTTTTGATTTGAGATGAGGGTCTCACTATGTCACCACACTTTGAACTTCTGGGCTTGGGTGGTCCTCTCACTCTAGCTGCCCCAGTAGTGGGATGCAGATCTGTACCATCACACTCAGTTCAAATGAAGGCTTTCGAACACATTACCAAGATGCCTCCCGAAAACTTACATTCATTTTTGTACCCAAAAGTAGTCTATGAGAATGCCAATTTATTTATATCCTTACCAACCAAATACCGTTCTTTTTTAAATCATTGCCAACTCAAGAATAAAGCAAAATGATATTTCAAATCCCATTTGCTCGATATGCAATTGAACATTTACTGTATATTGAGCAACTTCAGTTCCTTTTGAGAACTATTTCTATGTCCTGCCCAGGGAACATTAATCTTCTTTATCTCCTTTTTTTCCTTTGAAAAGGAGTCGTAAAACTGAGCCCAGGCTGGCCTGGAATTTGCAGTCCTCTTCTCTCTCTCTCTCTCTCTCTCTCTCTCTCTCTCTCTGTGTTTAATTGTATATGCATGTTTTGCCTTTGTATGTAAGTGCACCTGTGTCATGCAAAACCTGCAGAGGCCAGAAGAGGGCACAAGAGCAGCTAGAACCAGAGTTACAGACAGTTGTGAGCCATCATGTGGGTGCTAGGTCCTTTTCAAGAGCAGACAGCACTCTTAACCACTGAATTGTTTCTACAGTCTTTATCTCAGTTTTTGAGTACTAGGTTTCAGGCATGTATACAGTGCTTCACTCATTCCTACTACTTTTTAAATGCATCATGCTAGCTGAATCTCTTACTAGCCATATACAAGATAAATATGCTTTCTAAGGCTGTCAATACCTTTGTTTTTGGTGCTGGGGTTCAAACCCAGGACCTCACACATGGTGAGCAAGCATTCTACCACTGAGTTACATCCCTGGCTGTTTTAGTTGCTTTCTAAAACCAACTTGGGGAGGAAAGTGTTTATTTTATCTTACATGTCCCAGGGCACAGTTCACCACTGAGGGAAGACAATGTAGGAACTCAGGGCAGGAACCTGGAGGCAGGAGCTGAAGCACAGACCATGGAGGAATGCTGCTTACTGGCTTGCTTCCCTGGCCTGTGCTCAGCCTGCTTTCTTATACAACACAGGACCACTTCCCCAGGGATGACATCATCCACAGTGGGCTGAGCCCTCTGACATCACTCAGCAATCAAGAAAATGCCCCACAGACATGACCACAAGCCAATCCAATGAAGAAAATAACATAGTTGAGGTTCCCTCTAACCAGATGTGTCAAGCTGACAACTAAAGCTATCTAGCACATTGGACTTTTAATATTTATTTATTTATTTGTTTGTTTGTTTGTTTGTTTGTTTATCTATTGAGACAGAGTCTCACCATGTAACTCTGGCTGTTCTGCAACTCAGTGTGTAGACCAGGCTGGTCCTAAACTCACAGTGAGTGACAGGATCAAAAGCATATTCTACCACGCCTCGCTTAGCCCTTTTATTTTTATTTTTTATTTTGAGTCAGGGTCTCACTAAGTGTTCCAGGCTGGCCTTGAACTCACTCTATAGCCCACACTGGCCTTGGACTCACCCTGTAGGCTGGGCTGGCCTTAGATTTACTCTGTGGCCCAGGCTAGCCTGTAAATTGCCTTTGGTTGGATGTGGTGTGGAGCTGTTTCCTTCTTAGGATGAAATCTGTCAACTTCATCCTTAATGTTTCTACCTTTGACATCATGCTTTAAGTCTTCCTCACGGACTTCCCCAGCCTCATTCACCTTCCCATCTCCCCGACCCATCTCTCCTCCTAGCTTGGGATCTGTCCCATTCCTTGTCTTGGCAAACCAGGCACCAGGGGGAACCACCACTGCTTCCTGATCCTTTGCATCCAGACCAACCCAGTTCCTTCTGGGATCCCCAGGAGCCCTCTGGGCCTGGCCCTGCCCTCACCTCCCTCGGCGTCCCTGGTCTGCACAATCCTCCAGCCTCTTTCCTGGATGCAGGGGCTGACTTTTCCTCCTCCTGATCCTTTGCATCCAGACCAACCCATTTCCTTAGTTCAGTCCCCAGGAGCCCTTGAGGCCTCTTCCCTCCCCCATCTCCCTTTGCATCTCTGCGTGGCATGGCCACCAGCTGCCCTAGACTAGCATCTTTCCTGGGCCCTGCTCCCAGGCCAGTCTAACCCCCAAATTTCTGAGGCCAAAATCTTTCCTAGAGGGATCCAGAATTTAGAAGAAACCTGAGAGCATCTGATCCTCATCTGACTTGGGCCTCTGTGGGAACTCCTGAAGGCAAAAGCAATCTGGCCACACCAATGTAAAATCAAAAGACAGAACCAGAAGCTTAGCAGAACCAGCTTTTCATGCCTAAAAAGTAAAAATTTTGTTAAAATGAAGCAGACCTAAACTTGAAGACTTGAGTCTCACACAAAAATCAGAAACTACAAAAGAAATCCACATCTCAAAATTGCAAAAAATAATAACATGAAAAACCAAAATAACATATCCCCACCAAATACCAATAGTCCTCTAGAGGAGTACAATGAGAACCCCCTAGAGATAATGCAGGACATGGAACTCAAAAGAACAATTATAAACATGATAAAAGAATTCACTGAATTTAAAGAACACACAAACAAGGTAATCATAGAGCTGAAGGAAGATAGGGATAAACTTCTGAATGAATTCAGAAAAGAGCTAGAAATATTGAAGAATACTCAGGCTGAAATGAAGAAGGAAGTGAAACACTCAGTAAGCCAATTAGAAACTGTAGGAGAAAGCCTCACCAATAGGATGAATGAAATGGAAAACAGAGTATCAAGACTGAAAGATAAAGTGGATGAACTAGACTACTCAAGCAAAGATTATGAAAAATTTAAGAAAGCACAAGAATGGAATATGCAGGAATATGTGACACCATAAATAGACCAACCTTTATGAATCATAGGCATACAGGAAGGAGAAGAATCCCAAGATAATGGCATAGACCAGATCTTCAACAGAATCATGAAAGAAAATTTCCCAAAATTAAAGAAAGACATGCCCATACAAATACAAGAAGCATATAGAACACCAAACAGACAGGACCAGAAAAGAAACTCTCCACGGCACATCATAGTAAAAATACTAAACGTACAAAATAAAGACACAATACTGAAAGCTGCAAAAGAGAAACAAAAAGTCACATATAAAAGAAAACCCATTAGGATTTCAGCTGACTTTTCAGTGTAAACTATAAAAGCCAGAAGAACCTGGACCAAAGTATTCCTAGTTTTAAATGACCACAGATGCTAACCTAGAATACTCTACTCAGCAAAACTGCTGAAAGAGAAAGAAAAATCTTCCATGACATGAGCAGGCTGAAAGGATTCATGTCCACAAAACCAGCCCTCAGAGAATACTCAAAGCAATACAAATGACTGAAGAAAAGAATGAGAGATAACAAAAAGAAACTAAAGTAAAATTGTAGTACACAAAATTAGACCAAGAATGCAAACAGAAATTAAAATGATGGTAACCAATACATATCTTTCAATAAAAACTTTACTCCCCACTGCTTCCTAATCCTTTGCATGCAGACCAACCCAATTCATCCCGTTAGTCTAGTTGAATGGATTAAGAAACAAAACCCATCTTTTTGTTGTCTGTGAGAAACTCATCTCACTTTCAAGAACAGGCACTACCTTAAACTGAAAGGATAGAAAAATATATATATACCAAGCAAATGGTACTAAGAAAAAAGATAGTATAGCAATTCTAATATCTGACAAAATAGACTTTAAACGCTAAAACTAATCAGAAGAGAAAGAGGGCCACTTCATTCTTATCAAAGGAACAATAAATTAAGAAGATATTCACAAAGATGAACATATATTCAGCATACTCTGGGGCACCCAACTTCATTAAAACAGTACTACAAGACTTTCACCTTAATGTAAGACCCAGATTAATCCCAACTCATTAATAGTAGGGGACTCCAATGCCCCACTGTCTCCATTAGGTCAATAGAGTTAATAGAGAGACATGTGAATTAAACAATATCATACATCAAATAGACTTAACAGACATCTACTTAGTATTCCACCCAAGCACCAAAGGACATACTTTCTACTCAGCATCCCATGCAACATTCTTCAAAATCGACCATATACTGGGATACAAAACAAACCTCAGCAAATATAAAAAGATTGAACTAATTCCATGTATTCAACTAATTCCACAATGCAATAAAGCTTACAATCAACACCGGAAGAAGCTCTAATCACCATATGAACACATGCAGATTAAAGAACACACTCCTAAATGATGAATGCATCAAAACAGAAATTAAGAAAGAAATAAAAGTATTCCTGGAACTAAATGAAAAGGACAATACAACACAACAAACCTCTGGGACATGCTGAAAGCTGTCCTTAGAGGGAAGTTTATAGCTTCAATTGCCTACATCAAAAAAATCAGAAAGAACACAAATAAATGACTTAACATTGCAACTCAAGACACTTGAAAAG
>NW_008352891.1:4709733-4709958 GCF_000622305.1 Nannospalax galili
CTAATGAAATGCTTCTTCTAATTATGTGGTTATTAAATAAATAATTAAAAAAAGAAAAGCTAAACAAGATAGACACTTAGCCAAGTTAACCAAAAGAAAGAAAGAGCATCTCCGAACCAACAAAATCAGAGATGAAAGGGGAAACATAACAACAGACATCAGAAAGATACAGAACATTATAAGGGAATACTTTAAAAACCTATATGTTACTAAATTTGAAATCCT
>NW_008352891.1:4710977-4711334 GCF_000622305.1 Nannospalax galili
TTCTACCAAAACCATTTATGGATTCAATGCAGTGCCAATCAAAATCTCCATGACATTTTTCACAGAATTAGAAAAAAAAATCCTAAGGTTCATATGGAAGCACAAAAGACCTTGGATAGCCAAAATAACCCTGAGCACTAAGAGTAATGACGGAGGGATAACTATACCAGATTTTAAGCTGTATTACAGAGGTATAGTCATAAAAACAACACAGAACTGGCACAAAAATAGACCCATAGATCAATGGAACAAAATTGAAGAACCAAATATGAGTAAATACAATTTTAGCCACCTGATATTTGACAAAGGGGCCAAGAACATTAACTGGAGGAAAGACAGCATGTTCAGCAAATAGTG
>NW_008352891.1:4711433-4712068 GCF_000622305.1 Nannospalax galili
TGATGTAAAGCCTGAAACTCTGAAACTGTTAGAAGAAAACATTGGCAAAAACCTACAAGATATAGGTGTAGGAAAGGATTTTCTAAACTGGACATCAATTGCTCAGGAAACAAGGGCAAGAATTAACAAATGGGACCTCATTAAGCTAAAAAGCTTCTGTACATCAAAGGAAGCAACCGGGGAAGTGAATAGAAAACCCACAGAATGGGAGAAAATCTTCACCAGCAACACATCTGACAGAGGTTTAACATCTAGAATATGTAAGGAACTCAAAAAACAGAGAACCAAGACAAGAAGTAACACGATTAAAAGATGGGGTAAGGAGCTGAACAGGAAGTTCTCAAAAGAAGAAGTAAAGATGGCTATGAAGCATCTTAAAAGATGTTCAACATCACTAATAATTAGGAAAATGCAAATTAAAACCACTTTAAGATTTCATCTTACCCCAGTCAGACTGGCTAAGATCAAGAGAACAAATGATACAAAATGTGGGAGAGGATGTGGGGAAAGGGGAACACTCATCCACTGCTGGTGGGGCTGCAAACTTATTCAACCCCTATGGAAAGCAGTGTGGATAACTCTTAAAAAAGCTGCAAATGAACCTACCATTTGACCCAGTTATACCACTCCTTGGC
>NW_008352891.1:4712525-4722081 GCF_000622305.1 Nannospalax galili
GGGAGGCGGGAAGGAAGGCTGTACAAGGAACCTAGGGGATAAAGGGAAAGAAGGAGCTCAAGAGAGGTAAGACTGTAGGAGAAGGGAATTATTAAGGGAGAAAGGGGCGAAATGGGGGCACCTTAATTGGGAAAACAATGATAGAGGGGTGAGACAATGCAAGAGATAAATAATGCCTAGATAGTTTTAAAAACCAGAGGTAACCATATTACTCCAACAACCTACTGACAAATTATACACAGCAGATCAAGAAATATATGTCTAGGTAAGGTTTATCTGAGAACAACCGGTCTTTGCCCAAGATTTATCTACATGATGCACAGTAATTAAAAATACCAGACTGGTGGAACTAACCTTCTTGGGTGTTTAGCAGACACTTTGAGGTCTATAAAAATTTGGTCAGAGTGACATAAAGGACAATTTTTGCTCTTTGCCTTGCTAGGTCGACTAGTTCCAGGGGACTGTGGGCATCTCTCAAAATGTCCTGTGATGGTGGTGGGTCACCTGTCCTCTTGATCAAGGAGGCCGAGGAGAACCGTGCCTCAGGCATGCCAATCATGTTCATGCCATGGAGCTTTCGAAGGAGCTGTTCTCGGCCTGGAACATTCGTCCTCCTTCACTTCCTACAAGTCTTCACTCAAACATGGCTGTCTCTTAACTCATACATCGCTACCATAGCTAAATCTACAAGTCTTCCCCACCCTCCTTTCTTGCTTCATTTTTCTCCCTAACACTTACCACCTGATGTCCTGGTAGAGCAGTTTGGTTCTAGGAGCCCCACAGACACCAAAATCCATGGACACAGAAGTCCTTTACATAAAATGGCACAGTATTTGCATATAATCAACATATACCCATCCTTCCACATAGTATACCTCAGCAAACGTCTCTTTTTCTTGGGACTCGGTCACTTTACACAGGCCAGGCTGGGCTGAAGTTCACAATCCTTCTGCCTCAGCCTCCTGAGGGCTGGGATGACAAGTGTACATCATCATAACCAGCTCAAATCTTCCCATATAATCATGTTCACATTACTTATAATACCTAATACAGTGTAAATGCTGTGTTAATTGTTGTACCATATTATTTAAGGACTAATGACTAGAAAGAATCCATACCTGTTTAGGACAAGTACAATTTTTTTCAAACACTTTTGAACCCAGGTTGCTTGAGTCTAGATGGGAGACCCATGGACACCAGAGGGCTGAATGTACTTATTTTCTCTGTTTTAATGGTTAAGCAAAGATCCTCAGTCTGTAACCTAATTCAGCTCAAGACCTATTTTTGTGAATAAAGCTTTGTCAGCCACACACAGCCACAGGCATTCCTTTGCAGGCTTCTACAGCGGCTTTAGCACCACAGGGGCAGAGTTTGCCAATAGTGAAGAAGTTTGTCTGTCTCTTAATGAAAAAAATTGTACTTGTGTGTGTTGGGGCCAGGGTGGTGATGGTGGTGGAGATGACTCCACAGGTAAAGATGCCTGCTACCAAGCCTGATAACTGAGTTTGGTCTCTAAAACCTATATGGTAGAAGGGAGAATCAACTCCTACAAGTTGTCTTTTGAATTCCACGTACATGCATGCATGCCTGCACACACATAAACATGTACACACACATACACACACACATACACACACACACACACACAAATCAGTCAATAAAAAATGAGCTATATTTGAGAAAGAAGCATAAAAAATTGGTTCTTGTTAATTAGTAGATGTGAAAAACGTTACCATTGAAATCTACCTGAGGACTTTATATCTAAGTTCAGGTACCAAGGGTCTCAGAAATTAACTGACTGTGACTAGTAATAATCAATACATAGAGATTTAGAGACACGTGCAAACATCTAAGTGTTAGTTGCATTAAAAGTGAGTTTTTCTGCATGATACAGTACAGTATAATTTCAAATGAAATGGAGATCTTTTTTAAAGGTTAAAACCTCATTCAATTTTATGTCTTGCAGTATTTATACTGAGTTCAATATTGTATAACTGTATTAATTCAACTTTGAACCTAAAAATTTACAGCCACTTTTGAAAGAGATGTATCTTTGCTCTGGAAATTGTCACTGAACATGTTAAAGCTGTAATGAAATGCTTCTTCTAATCATGTGGTTATTAAATTTAAAAAAATTTTAAGTCTTTCTCACTTAGAGTTTGGGTGTGGTGCACGCCTTCAATCCCAGCACTTAGGAGACAGAAGCAGGCAGATCTCTGTAAGTTCCAGACCAGCCTGGTCTATATATGGTGTTCTAAGCCACCCAGTATTACATGGTGAGACCCTGTCTCAAAAATCAAAAAGAATAAAACACTCTCACCTAAAATATAATATCTTACATATTTTCCTCATATAATTTTACGTATTTTCTATACTTAATGTTTAATCTATCTGGAATTATTTAGTGCTAAGGTATGAGTTTATTTTGTCTGTTATTCCACCACTCATTTGAAATGGAAATAGAGTTTGAAAAAATGTCTTTTCCTCCTTGCCTATGGGACATATTCTGCCCTGATTACTCATTAGGTTTTCCATTACTTAAAACTTAACTTTACCCCCACACTGCAAGAAATTTAAGTCTTAATTGTAAAACCCAACTCTGCCCTGTTTCCTTGGTCCTTACCCTCAGTCCTGCTATGAACCACAGGATGTCTTAGAGAGTCAGAGGAACCCATACCTCCATGTCCCCAGATGGAATGTGAGAGGACAGGAGGGCTATAATCTATTGCTTACTAACTATAATCAGGTCTTGGGCTCTGGGGGTTTAGGAGATTCCATTCTGAGAAGCAGGTGTGATGATATGCATCTTAGGAAAGTGCAACATGAGGTCCCAGAAAGCTTCCAAAAGTCCCCAAAGTGTCTGTTAGTTTGAACGCGAAACTCATGGAGACTTGGTTCCCAATGCAGGAATATTCAGAGATGAGGGTTAGGGAGGTGATTGGATCATGAAGACTCTGATCTCATCAATAGACTAATTTGGTTGTGGATTCACAGTTAATGGGCTCTTGAGAGATGGGGGAAATGTTAGGAATGTAAAGCCTAGTTAGAGGAAGTCACTGGTGGTATGAGCCCTGGAAGGAGTGATGGTTAAGTATAAATGTTAGCTTGACAGGGTGTAGAATTGCCTGAGAGATGGGCCTCTGAGCACATTGAGGGGATTGTGTTAACTGATATGGGAAGACCCATCTTAATTGTGGGCAAAACCATTTCTTGGGCAGAGGATCCTGGACTGTAGAAGTGGAGAAAGGAGGTAGAGCAGCATTTACATTCATCCCTCTTTGCTTCATGATTGTGGATGTCATGTGACCAACTTCCTCAAGCTCTGCCTGCCTCAACGTCCCCCCATGATGGACTGTACGTTGAGCTGTGAGCCAAAATGAAGACTTTCTCCCTTAAGCTGTGTTTGTCAGAGCATTTTTATCACAGCAACATAAAAAGAGGCTGAGACAAAAGGCATATTTTGTTATCTCTCCTCTCCTCTTTGCTTCCTGACCACCATGAGGTGAACAGCTTTGCCCCATCATACCTTCCATGCCAGGGTATTTGGCCTCACCAAAAATGTTTAAAAATTCTTCTCTAGGTTGGTTTTCTTGGGTATTTTGTCACATCAACAGGAAACTGACTAACATAGTGTTACCCCAAGTGAAAAGTGGAATGAATGGAAATTCTAAGCTGCTCCTGCTCGCTCTACAAGTCACAACTTGGTCCACCCAGTGTCCTCAATGGGAGGTGACCAAGCCAAGTCCTGCCTTCTTTGCAGATTCTTGGAAGATATCAGTCCACTCAGGCTGCTACAACAAAAGACTACATTCTGGGTTCTTTTTAAAATTAAAAAAAATTATTTTGTGTATGTATATTTATTTTACTTATGTGTATAAATGTTTTGCCTGCATGTATGTGAGCACATCGCATGCATGCAGTGCCCAAGGAGGCCAGAAGAGGGCATAGGATCCCTTACAACTTCAGTTAACAGAAAGTTCCTAGCTGCCATGTGGGTGCTGGGAACTGAACCCACAACCTCTGAAAGAGTAACCAGTGGTCTTAATCACTGAGCCATCTCTCCAGTCCCAAGGCAAAGGGTTTTGTGTTTGTTTAATTTACATAGTTTTTCTTTATTTTTTCATTTTGTATTGTTATAGGGATTTTACTTGATAGTCTACTATTTTTTAATTATTTAATAACCACATAATTAGAAGAAGCATTTCATTACAACAGCATTGACATATTCAATAACAATTTCCAGAGCCAAGATGTAAAGATGTATTTCAAAATTGGCTGTAAATCTTTAGGTTTACAGTTGATTCCTTTTTTTTTTTTTTTTTTTGAAACAGGGTCTCTCTGTAGTCCTAGCTGGCCTGGAATGCACTATGTAGACCAGGCTGGCCTCGAACTCACAGGGATCTGCCTGCTCTGCCTCCCAAGTGCTGGGATTAAAGTCATGTGCTACCACACCCAGTGATTTAATTAATACAGTCATACAGTGTTGTATTAAGTATAAACCCTATAATGAGGTTTTAACCTTTAAAAAGATCTCCATTTAATTATTAAAATATACTATTTCACACAGAAAAACTCATTTTAGTGCAACTAATGCTTAGATGTTTGCACGTGTCTCTAATCTCTATATATCTGATTATTACTAGTCACAGTTGGTTACTTTCTGAGCTTCTAGGCACCTGAGCATGGATATAAAGTCATCAGATAGATTTCAATGGTAATGTTTTTTCACATCTACTAATAAACATGAAGCAAATTTTTATGCTTCTTCCTCAAATATAACTCTTTTTTTAATTTATTAATTTTTTGTGTGTATTTCATATAGAACATCCCAAAAAATCTTATTCGTCTATATACCCATACTCCAAGTGACACCCTCCCATGCCCTCTCCCCCCGCCACTGGAGCCCATATACTCTGTCATCCCTGTTACTGTCCCCTGTGTTTGCATTGCCCACAGTCATTCCCCAGTGTTTATCCATCTGCTGAGTCTAGTCAGCCTATCTAAAGATCCTTGTTTTAGGAAGATAAGCTGTTCCTCATCTACAAGCACGCTGTTGCCAATATTCCTTTACATAAGATTGGGGTCTGCTGTTCATTTTCCCAGTTCTATGTTGGGTTACTGTCTGGGAGTCTCTTGGGCTACCCTGGCCAACAACTCAAAGGAAGGTATTGTGCTGGCTAGCTTTAGTGTCAACTTGACACACCTGGGTTGAGGGAGCCTCAGTTGGGGAATTGTCTCTATCCTCTATTGGTGTGGCCATGCCTGAGGGGCATCTTCTTGATGAGTGATGTGGGAGGGCCCAGCCTACTGTGGGTGGTGCCACCCCTGGGCAGGTGGGCCTGTGTTGCATAAGAAAGTAGGCTGAGCAGGGGCCAGGGGAACAAGCCAGTAAGCAGCGTTCCTCCATGACCTGTGCTCCAGCTCCTGCTTCCAGGTTCCTGCCCTGAGTTCTTACCTGGGCTCCCTGATGAACTGTGACCTGGGAGATGTAAGCAGAATAAATTCTTTCCTCCCTAAGTTGGTATTGGTCAGATTATTTTGTGACAGCAAGGAAGAACAAACTAGGACAGAAATTGGTATTAGGAGTGGAGTATTTCTGTGACAGACCTGACCTTGGTGTTTTGGGGAGGACTGTGGAAGTGTTTGCAACTTTGGGCTGGAAAAGCCATTGCATGCTCAGAGTTTGTTGCAGTGGAGCTTGGAACAGTTATGCTGAAAGAGTTGTAGACAATAGAGGCCTGGCTTGTGAAGCTTCAAAGGGAGGCAGAGACTATTAGGACTGTTTGTGTGATATTTTGAATTGAGAATCTGTGGGTTCTGGTCGGCTGGGGCTGAAGAATCAGCTGTGATTAATAAGAGACCAGAACCTGAAGCAAAACCTTTGCTTTACTGGGACAATTGATGCTGGTTAGCTGGGGTTGAAAAATCAGCTGTAAATATGTAAGTAACAAGAGACCAGCATCACTGAGGTGAAGTCTTCTGGGAGGTATTTCCTCAGGGTGAGCACACAGAGGGGACCCGAGCCTCTAACCAATCTGGAAGCAGGACTTAGTAATGTGTAAGAGTCTCCTGCATGGTTCTGGTGTTGAAAGCATGAAGGGGTCACAGAGAGCAGCTGAGGCTTGGCACTCTGAGAGGTCAGGAAAGGCCATAGGTGAAAGTGCAGTTTCAGTTGCAGCGAAGACCCCAGGATTGAAGGGGTAATGGAGAGAATCTGAGGCTTTGCACCCGGAGAGACAAGAAGAAGCCATTGGTGAAGGTGTAGCCTCAGTTTCAGTGGAGACCCCAGCTTTTTTGGAGATGCCAGGACTGTGGGACGACCACCAAGGACTGCAGTAGGTGTGGAATGGAGCTGGCCTGGGTCTGCGAGACAAGCTGAGTGTGCTGTGAATGGCAGAGTCAGAGAAGTGGAGTTGCCAGAACCCTTTGGAGGCCAGAAGATCATGAGTGAATCCCAGATGTCCAGCCTTGAGCTACTTTGCTGGACTTTGGTTTTGCTTAGATGTGCCCAATTCTTCCCTTTGAAATAAGACAGTATTTGTTTCGGATTTTACAGAAGCCCACAGTTGAGACTTTTAAAAGAGACTATGAACTTTAAGTGTTTGGCTTTTTTAAGGACTGAGGGATTTTTAAGGTTGTACTGTCTATGTTGTGATATTAACATCATATCTTGGGGACAGAAATTGGAAAATTATGGTTTAATAGTGATGTTTGTGTGTCAAGTTGACAAGGGGTCAATTGTGCTGGATAGCTTTAATGTCAACTTGACACACCTGGGTTGAGGGAGCCTCAATTGGAGAATTGCCTCTATTGGACTGGCCTGTGGCCATTTCTGAGGGGCATCTTCTTGATGAGTGATGTGGGAGGGCCTAGCCCACTGTGCGTGGTGCCACCCCTGGGCAGGTGGGCCTGTGTTGCATAAGAAAGCAGGCTGAGCAGGGGCCAGGGGAGCAAGCCAGTAAGAAGCATTCCCCCAGGTTTCTGCCCTGAGTTCTTACCTTGGGCTCCCTGATGAACTGCAACCTGGGAGATGTAAGCTGAATAAACCCTTTCCTCCCCAAGTTGGTAGTGGTCAGAGTGTTTTGTCACAGTAATGAAGAAACAAACTAAAACAGAAATTTTGTTTCTTGTTATGTAGCCTTTATCTATACACATGGACTCTTAAAGAATTATATTTTTTCCTTTAATCTTTGGTTATACTTTCCTTTTGGGTGTTTAAGACCACTCAGTTGGCCCAGATATACCAATTTATTTTTACTCTTAAGGTTGTTTGAGGATCTGTTCCTCAGGGGTCACATGGGCTTAGGAGAAGGCCCTGGGTCCTTTCCTCTACCAGTTGCATCTATGTGCAGATAGGTCAAAGCTCCTACTCAACCATGGATGCTTCACTTGGAAACATGGAGGAAATGATTTCTCTGTGTTGATCCTCCTCTTTGTAGACTGGACACTGGTTGAAGTGCATCTGGTGGGATCTCCATGGCCTCCTTGATCAAGAGGACAAGTGACTCACCACAGTTACAGGACATTTTCTTCCATTAATCTATGAGTCTATTTTTGTGCCAGTACCATATTGTTTTTATGACTATGGGTCTGTCATATAGTTTGAAATCTGGTCTAGTAATCCCACCAGCATTGCTCTAAGTGCTCAGGGTTGCTTTGGCTATCTGAAGTCTTTTCTGCTTCCATATGAATCTTAGGATGTTTTTTTCCAATTATGTAAAGAATGTCATGGGAATTTTGATTGGCATTGCATTGAATCTATAAATGGCTTTTGGTAGGATGGTCATTTTCATAATATTAATTCTTCCAATCCATGAGCATGGGAAATCTCTCCATCTTCTGATGTCTTCCTCAATCTCTTTCTATAAGGATTTAAAATTTTCATTGTAGAGGTCTTTAATATCTTTGGTCATGTTAATTCCAAGATTTTTTTTTGAAGCTATTGTGAAGGGGAGTGTTTTCATGTGCTCTTTCTCTGATTGCTTGTTATTGGTATATAGAAAGGCTACAGACTTTTGAAGATTAATTTTGTAACCTACCACTTTACTGAACATGTTAATCATTTCTAGGAGTTTCGGCATCTGGTGGAATTTTTGGCATCTCTTAGATATAATATCATATCATCTGCAAATAGGGATAATTTGATCTCTCTTTTCCAATCATTACACCTTTAATTTCCTTCTCTTGTCTTATTGCTCTTGCAAGAGTTTCAAGCACTATGTTAAAAAGGAATGGAGATAGTGGACAGTCTTGTCTGGTTCCTCATTTTAATGCGACTGCTTCCAGGTTTTCTCCATTTAGAATAATGTTGGCTGTGGGTTTGTTATATATGGCTTTAATTATGTTGAGGTATGTTCCTTTCAGTCCAATTCCCTCTAGGATACTGAACATAAATGTATGTTGAATTTTGTCAAAGGCTTTCTCTTCATCTATTGAGATGACTATGTGGTTCTTGTCTTTGAGTCCATTTATATGATTTATGATGTTTATTGACTTAGGTATATTGAACCATCCCTGCATCTCTGGAATAAAGCCAACTTGACCATGGTGGATGATCTTTTAGATGTTTGTCTATATGCAGTTTGCAAGCATTTTGTTGAGAATTTTTGCATCTATGTTCATTAAGGATATGGGTCTATACTTTTCTTTTTTGGTTTTATCTTTACCTGGCTTTGGTATTAGAGTGAAGCTGGCTTCATAGAAGAAATTTAGAAGTTCTCCCTCTATTTATATCTTTTTGAATAAATTAAGTAGTATTGGAAATAGATCTTCTTTAAATGCCTGGTAGAATTTTACTGTAAATCCATCTGGTCCTGGGCTTTTTTTAGTAGGGAGTTTTTGTATTTCTGTTGCAATTTCCTTATGCATTATGGGTCTATTTAAGCTGTTGATCTCTTCTTGTTTTAGTTTTGGTGGTTCCAAAGCTTTTAGATACCCATCCATTTCTTTTTGGTTTTCAAAATTGGTAGATTATAGGTTTTTAAAGTATTCCCTTATAATGTTCCAGATATTTTGATGTCTAGTGTGATGTTTCCCCTTTCATCTCTGATTTTGTTGATTTGGAGGTGTTCTTTCTTTCTTTTGGTATACTAGGCTAGGGGTCTGTCAATCTTGTTTATCTTTCCAAAGAACCAGCTCTTGGAGTCATTGATTCTTTGTATTATTTTCTTTGTTTCTATTATATTAATTTCTGCTCTGATTTTTGTTATTTCTTCTTGTCTGCTGGGTTTGGGTTTCATTTGTTGTTGCTTTTCATGTGTCTTGAGTTACAGTGTTAAGTCATTTATTTGTGTTCTTTCTGATTTTTTGATGTAGGCACTTAGAGCTGTAAACTTCCCTCTAAGAACCACTTTCACCGTGTCCCAGAGGTTTATTGTGTTGTGTTGTCCTTTTCATTTAATTCCAGGAATACTTTTTTTTCTTTCTTAATTTCTCTTTTGACCCATTCATCATTCAGGAATGTGTTGTTTAATCTCCATGTGTTCGTGTAATTACTAGGGTTTCTTCCTGTATTGAAATTAAGCTTTATTGCATTGTGGTCTAATAGAATGCATAG
>NW_008352891.1:4722134-4762339 GCF_000622305.1 Nannospalax galili
TGGTTCCAGGGGGTACTGAATAGAAAGTACATACTTTTGTGCTTGGGTGGAATATTTGGTAGATATCTGTTAGGCCCATTTGATGTATGGTATTGTTTAATTGAGATGCCTCTCTGTTAATTCTCTGTCCTATTGACCTATCTAATGGAGACAATGGGGTACTGAAGTCCCCTACTATTAATGAGTTGGGATTAATATGGGTCTTAAAGCCCTGTAGTATTGTTTTTATGAAGTTGGGTGCACCAGAGTTTGTTGACTATATGTTCATGATTGTAATATATCTTCTGGCTCCAAGAGTTCCATGGTTCTTGGCAAGAGTGCTGTTTGACAAAGTTCCAGCTGAAAGCTGATGACTGCTGCTCTTTTGGTGGGATGTCTCTCTATTAATTCTCTGTCCTATTGACCTATGTAATAGAGACAATGGGGTATTGAAGTCCCCTATTATTGATGAATTGGGATTAATCTCTGTCTTAAAGTCCTGTAGTACTGTTTTTATGAAGTTGGGTGCACCAGAGTTTGGTGAATATATGTTCATGATTGTAATATCTTCTCAGTCAATTGTTTCTTTGATCAGAATGAAGTGGCCCTCTTTACCTCTTCTGATTAGTTTTAATTTGAAGTCTATTTTGTCACATATTAGAATTGCAATGCCTGCTTTTTTCTTAGTACCATTCACTTGGTATAGGTTTTTTTTTCCCATCCTTTCACCTTAAGGTAGTGCCTGTCCTTGAAAATGAGATGAGTTTCTTACAGAAAACAAAAAGATGGGTTTTGGTTCTTAATCCATTCAACTAGTCTGTGTCTTTTGACTGGGGAGTTCAGTCCATTGATATTTAAAGTTATTGATGAAAGATGTGTACTGATTCCTGTCATTTTTAGTTCTGTTCACATTCTTAGTGTAGCTGTGCATTTCCACAGTTATACCATCATTAAGTTTCTTTCTGTAACCCCTTGGGTATAGTTGTTCCTTTCTTCAGCTCTTTGTATTGGGTCAAGAACTCTCTGAAGAGCTGGTTTTGTGGACATGAATTTTTTCAGCCTATTTATGTCATGGAAAATTTTTCTTTCCCCCTCGACTATAATAGACATTTTGGCTAGATAAAGTAATCTGGTTGGCATCTGTGGTCATTTAGAACTGGGAATACTTTGGTCCAGGCTTTTCTGGCTTTCATAGTTTGCACTGAAAAGTCAGCTGTAATTCTGATGGGTTTCCCTTTATATGCGACTTGTTGTTTTTCTTTTGCAGCTTTCAGTATTGTCTCTTTGTTCTGTATGTCTAGTGTTTTTACTATGATGTAAGGTGGAGAGTTTCTTTTCTGGTCCTGTCTATTTGGTGTTCTGTGTGCTTCCTGTATTTGTATGGGCATGTCTTTCTTTAATTTTGGAAAAATAATTTCTTCTACAATCCTTTTGAGGTCTGGTCCATATTGTTATCCTGAGTTTCTTCTCCTTCTTGTATGCCTACGATTTGTAAGTTTGGTCTTTTTATGGTGTCAAACAATTCTAGCATATTTCATTCTTGTTTTTTCTTAAATTTTTTATAATCTTTGCTTGAGTGGTCTAATTCATCCACTTTATCTTCCAGTCTTGATATTCTGTTTTCCATTTCATTCATCCTATTGGTGAGGCTTTCTCCTGTAGTTTCTAATTGGCTTACTGAGTGTTTCACTTCCTTCTTCGTTTCAGCCTGATTATTCAACAATATTTCTAACCCTTTTCTGAATTCATTCAGCAGTTTATCCCTATCTTCTTTCAGCTCTTTGATTTCTTTGTTTGTGTGTTCTTTAAATTCACTGAATTCTTTTATCATGTTTATAATTGTTCTTTTGAATTCCATGTCCTGTGTTATCTCTAGGGGGTTCTCAAGGTACTCCTCTACAGGACTGTTGGTACTTGGTGGGGATATTTTATTTGGATTTTTCATGTCATCATTTTTTTGCTATGACTTTGATGTGGATTTCTTTTGTAGTTTCTGATTCTTGTATGAGACCCTAGCCTTCCTTTGTTGAGTTTAGGTCTGCTTCTTTTTGTAAACTATGTGGTTTACTCGTTGGGCATGAAAAGCTAGTTGGTCTAGGCTTCAGGTTCTCGCTTTTGATTTTATATTGGAGGGGCCAAATTGATTTCATCTTCTTGCTCAGGAGTTCCCACAGAGACCCAAGTTGGGTGAGGATCAGATGCTCTCAGGCATTCTCCTAAAGACTGGATCCCTCAAGGAAAGATGCTGGCCCCACAAAGCTGGGGAGCTGGGCCACCCAGATATGCAAAGGGAGGTGGGGACAGGAAGAGGCCCTGAGGGCTCCCAGGGACTAGAGGGAGGAATTGGGTTGGTCTAGATGCAAAGGATCATGAAGCAGTGGGGAGTCTGGACCAAGAGGTCAGTCCAGGGGTCTCTTTCTCTTCTTATAAAGGCACTAATATCATGAAACCTTCACCCTTAAGACCTCATCTAAAACTAGTCACCACCCAATGGTGTCTTTCAAATACCTTCTCATGAGGCATTAGAGCTGACACACATGAATTGGTGGTTACAAACATTTATACCATGTTAGAAGTTCTCCTCCTGCAGCAGTCTTCCTGGCCCCAGAAAGAGACATGGGCAAAGGGCTCCATGACACAAGACAGGACCCTCTGAGGGCAGAAATGTCATGTTGAGGACACACTGATTCTCAGACCAACTTTCTCTGGCAGGAGAGGAAACCACAGATTCTGTGATTGTCAGTGGCAACAAGAAGTGGGATCACAGTGGAGAGGTGAGAATGGCTTGGAGGCCATCTGCTTGCTGCTTCACATCTCTTCATCTTCCTGGATCCTGGAGGTTCCTGTATCCATTCAACAATCTTGGCACTTTAATCCAAAGACATTTTCCTACAGTGAGATGTCTGCCATGTCCTCAAGGGCTTGGCCGTCAGCCGCTTTTACAACCTGTGACTTTGCGGTGATGGATGTTGAAGGGCAAATGAGATCTTAGCATAGTACTGAGGTGAAAGAGACCAAGGGTTCCCTTTGGCCCAAAGTGGGAAGCACAGGGGAGATGTAGTAATAGTCCCCCAAATCCCACCAGGCCATCTCAGCACCACTGCTGCTCATGTTCTGTGTTCTTCAACCCCTGTTGGCAGAGAATCATTAAGGTAAAGAAACAGCCTTCTTGTCAAAAGGGGGCTGTGCATTTCATCTCTGTAGAAGCCAACACATTTTCTTTCAGTCATTCAGCCAACAAACAACTACTAATCTACTATGTGCTAAGCTTTGGGCAAACCAGACACACATGGCTCCTGTCCCCAAGAACTCACAGGCCAGTCATTAATGGGCTCAGGTATGTCAAGAGCCATGGTACAGGTGAGCAGAAGGGGCTTGCAGATGAGGGAGCAAGGCAAAAAGCACATGTACTAGCCTGGGACAATGTCCTAAAATCAGAAATGGTACTTAAGAGGTAGCTGTGAGAGTCACCTGATGATATGCTGGGCCTGACTGAGGAGGAAGGCAGATGTGGCAGTCAGAAGGCCCATGAAGAACAAGGATGGTAGATGGGGACATTGAGAAAGACAGGCTTGCAACCCTAGTGCCTGCAGCCTGGCTGTCTTAGCTCCACCTGCCTTTATTGAGAAAGATAGGCTTGCAACCCTAGTGCCGCAGCCTAGCTGTCTTAGCTCCTCCTGCCTTTCCTCAGTGTCCTGCTAAAATAAGTCCAGCTCCCATCCAGGGAAGGAAATGTCTTGCATCTTACAGAAGGGTCTCATGGTTACTCACTGACATGGTTCCTGGTGACCCTACCTCTCACTCCTTCTGAGACTCCTGCCTACCCCAAGATCCCCATGTGGGGGCAGCTTGCCATCCTCCAGCTTCCAGTGCATGCATATGTTTATGTGTATGTGTATGTATATGTGTATATGTACATGTATACATGGTTAATCATCTCCTGAACTGACCACCCCCCCATGTGCACCACATCATTTATTGAACTGTCACTGATGGAACACCCATATATGGGTATGGGAACCTAACAGACACACACTGGGCCCTCAGGAGGTTCTAGGCCACATGAAAAGGCAGATGCAAACAGACAGGAGCTGCTAGAAGGAAGGTACAAAACATGCTAGAACAGCAGAGAGAATGGTGCTGAGGTCATTTGCCAAGAGCTGATCACATGGCAGACACTTAGCCCAGTGCTATGAGAAAGAGGAGGGAGCAGCAGTCCAAGTAGGAGCTTGCACACACAGAAGCTTGGCAGGAGTGTCTTGTGTGCCCAAGGCCAGGGCTGGGTGGCAATGCAGGGTCCCCAGCAGGCCTGTTTGCTATCCTACTGGCAATGACTATACAGCACAGAAGATGGGAGGATGGGCTTTGGGGAAACTGAGACCAAGGAAGTAACATGTTAACTAAGTAGCCTGTCCATGGGCAAGAGCAGAGTGGGTGGGCAGGCAGAGAGAACCAAGCAGAGGCTCCTACAGGGACACTGGGGAAAATGGAGGGCACCCATTGATGGCATACTTTGTCTTGGCTGTATCCCTTTCTATGCCTCACTCCTGACTCCTGTTAGTATTCCTTTTAGTTCCATGATTCCAGATTTGTCTCTTGGAGAGTCCTAACTGAGTCACAGGGCCCCAATGACCCAGATGGTGACTCCTCCTTAAAGTGCAATGAGAGAGTCACCGAGAAAGCAGGTGAGTTTTCCCAGAGCAGATGGTGGTGGGGATGAGGGAAGCATGTGCATAGAACCAAGTCCCTATTGCAAATAGTCCACAGAGGGACAGATGGAAGGGACAGGCCATTCTGCAGCTGGAGGCAGGAACTCAGTGTGTCCCTTCCTTTTGGTGGGAGGAAGGATGCGTCATTCAGCGGGAACTCTTTGGAAATGACAGATGGCAGGAGAAAAGAAAGACCATAGTTATTTCTGCCCTGAAGACTGAGAGGCACCTATGTGAGACTCTGAAGGGCTAGGTACCAGGCAATGGGGAACTTGGCAGCCAGCAGAGCTGCTGATTGGCATGAAGGAGAGGTGAGGCAGCAGACAATGTGCCATTTCATCCATTCTTCTTGTACTTGACCATGTCCTGGGTCCCAGCTGCCAGGACCTCCTCAGAATCACCTCAACTCCCAGTGACTGTTCTGGCTTTGGAGCCTTCAGTTAACGCTGAGCCTGGCACTTGGACACATCCCTCCTGCTGTTCCAAAGCCTCAGTGACCCCCTCTCTTCACCTGAAGGAGGAGTGTGCTAGTTAGTTTTTCACCAACTTGACACAACCTAGAGTCAGCTGGGAAGAGGGAACTCCAATTGAGGAATTTCTCCCATCAGATTGGCCTGAAGGAATGTCTGTGAGGAATTTTCTTGATTGCTAATATATGTAGGATGGCCCAGAGCACTGTGGCCAGTGCCATCCTTGGGCAGGTGGACCTGGGCTATGTAAGAAAAAATAGCTGAGAAAACCAGGTGGAGCAAGCCAGGAAGCATTGTTTCTCTGTGTCTCTGCTTCAGTTCCTGCCTCCAGGTTCCTGCTGTGAGTTCCTGCCTTGGCTTCCCTCACGAAGGACTATAGCCTGTAAGCCAAATAAATCCTTCCCCTACCCAAGTTGCTTTTGGTTAGTCTTTTATTACAGCAACAGAAAACTAATTAGAACAAGGAGTCTCTGGCTGGGTCAGCAAGACCATGTGACTTAGAGCTCCCCAAGAAGAAAATCTGGAAGCAGAGAGCTGAAAGGAATGCTACTATAGGAGTCAGGACCAAGGCTTGGAATGGGACACAGCAGGACAAAGTGTGCCTGTACCATCAGGTCAGGTCCTGCTTGGGGTGGATGGACCCTCACCTGCTGAGGAAGCCCTACAAGCTTTGTAAGAGAGACAGATATGCACGCCCCAACTCCCCTCCCTCATTATGTGAGGGCTGCTCCTGGACTGGGTTAACTACTAGAAACCCCAGTCTTTCCCACAAGTGCCCCACAATGTGGCTAATGAACCCCACACAGCACAGGAATCCCAAGGCAAACAAGTGTAGGTGGTGGCAGATGGCTATGGCCTTTGGGCTCAGAGACCTGGAGGGGAGATAAAGATGGGGCTCCATCAGGCACCTGGCCATGCAAGCTGTAGGAGGATGTTCTTCCTGCCATCAGCATGCACCTTGTGGTCTAGTAAAAGACAAGACTCCAACCATGCTGAGCTTTTTTTAAAAAGCATCCATGGGTAGCTACTCTGTGAAGAGTAATGTGGAAGTGAGAGCTGGTTGTGAGAGAAATATTTTGTGGGACAGAGTGGTTAGGAAGGGCTTCCTAGAAGAGAATGATCTCAGAATTAGACAGAAAACTTGAATAGTAGAAAAAAAGAGAAAGTCTCATGTGTCCATCATCCATCCATTTACCTACCCACTCACTCACCATCCATCCATCTAGCTACTCACTGTCAATCACTTATTTATTCATCCATTCACCTTGCCCACTCATTTACTCATACATCTATCCATCCACTCACTCACTCACCCATCCATTCATCCATCTATCAACTCACCTATTAACTCATTTACTCATAGATTTATGCATCCATCTATCTATCCAACCACCCATCCATCCACTCACCTACCCACTCACTCACTTTCCCACCCACCCATCCATCCATCCATTTATCCATCCATCCATCCACCTACTCACATACCTACTCACTCTCTTACCCATCTATCCATCCATTCACTTACTCACTAATTCATCTATCCATTCACCTGCCTCCCCACTCACTCACTTACCCATTCACTCATCTATTCACCTTCTAGCCAATGACTTTTATGTAATGCTTTGGTAAAGACTAGGAGAATTCATGGCCTAATCAAGACTGAGCACTGCAGTTCAATTTCAGACTACATTTCTAAGTCCACAACCTAGTTTGGTCATTTAAAGAGACTTAGTAATTTCATGTTGTAATCTAGTAGGACTGTATTTATTTTAAGTTAGATTGTGATAAATAATAAATATGTTTAAGGCAGCAGACAATCTGGATTTAGGATTGCTTTCCCTGGCCTCAGAATGTTGATGTCTGTTCCCTGGGGACTGTCTTAGTTTTGTTTCTTGTTGCTGTGATAAAATACCCTGATGAAAGGAACTTAGGGGAGAAATCATTTTAGCTCACAGTTCCAGGTTGCAGTCCATCATAGCAGGGAAGGTACAGCAATGGAAGTTTGAGGAAGTTGGCCACATCACATGCATAGTTAGGAACAAGGAGCAATGAATGCATGGATGTACTCAGCTTGCTTTCTCCATTTCCACACAGATCAGGATTTCCTGCCTAAGGAATGGTGTCACCCACAGTGGACAAGTCTTCCCACCTCAATTAATGCAGTAAAGACAATCCCTCACAGACATACCCACAGGTCAACCTGATGGAGACAACTCTTTCCCTGCTGATTCTACATTGTATCAAGTTGAGGATTAACCCAACCATCACAGACCATGAGCTCAGGCAAGGCAGTAGCTAAGGGTTCCTTAAAAGATGAGTTTCAAATGGAGGTTACAGGATGTACTTACTTTTGAAACAAGTCAGATGGACAAATATCCTTTCCTAGTGGCCCCCTTTGCTGTGGCTCACTTGTTTCTATAATACCCATATATAGAGGAAAAGGTATGGACTGAGGGGCCAACAGGCCTGAGCTAAGCTCAGCCTTGACCGTTCCATGGAGCAGTCTCTGCTTATCATGTTATGAATGTGCATGGTTCCATCTTCCTTGAAGACAGTTGATAAGGACTAAGAGATGGTCTGTTCAGGTCACTTCTGTATCTCAGACCTTAGGTACTCAGAAACTCCTGAGGGCCAGGTCATTCTGAGTGAAGTTTAAAGGCCATAGGGTCACTGAGAGCCAGCTGTAGCAGCCAAAGTCTCCAAAGCAGTTAAAAATTACACGAAGACCAACAGTGAGTTGACATCAGGACCAAGAACAGCACAAATCCCCTCAGTCCCTCAGCATCTGCTACTCTGTTCAGTTTCTCCAGGTCCCCTAAGAGAATGTCCTGTCTTCCCCCAGATCTCTCAACTTCTGTAGTACAGATGGCTCCACAACCCCTGCCCCACCCTATGTTCCCAAGATCAGCCCTCCCCACAGCTGTAGCCACGCCTAAGGCATCCACCAACCCAGATTCCAGTTGCTCACATCCCCAGTGGCCTGAAGAGCTTCCTTTTCTTAGAGGGAAGCCTGACTCCTGTCACCTTTGAACTCTCCCCTCTGCTCACTCTCCCCTTGTGTCCACCCCACCAACCATGCAGCAGGTACCCAAGTCCTCACAGTCCACATGGGGCCAGTGATCCATCCCTTCTGCCCTTGACGATATCTGCCATATCTTGTTCCTGACATCACAGTAACCACTTGAAGTGCTACCATGACCTCCTGACCTGTCTTACTTCATCCATTTCTGCTCCCTTCCCCATCCGCCACCCAGACTATAATCATCCTGCCTTCAGAGTTTTCCTTTTAAGCAATAATCTGGTCTTGTCACATCCCTGTGTGACAACCCAGTAACTCCCAGTAGCTCCCAGACTCAGCTCATACCCTGGCATGATCTCCCAGTCCTCATGGCATAATCCATTGATGGGTCCCCTCTTTAGATGTGCCTTATTGCTCCTCTGATTTACTGGCCCCTGTGCTTCACCCCAAATTCCCTGACATCATCAAAGCTGTCTGTGTTCCCAGGCAGCCTAGGATGTTGCATTTCCCATCTGCTCAGCTGCCATAATATGCAGCCATGCAGGTGGCATTGTTATTACTATTTATCAAATGAGGGAAATGAGCCTCCAAGAGGGTGACAGCTGGGTCACACCAAGACTGGGGTGCGGATCCCTGGGCTTCCGGCTCTAGGATTTCAAATGGTGCCAAGACTCCCAAGGTGGGTGTTTACATGTGCAGAAACAGCTGGAAGGCTGGTCACACTGGCTTCCATTGCCTTTGCTCTCTGAGAGCTGCTATCTTTGGCAAACTAATTACTAATAATGTTTGCTCAACAGCCAGGGTAAGCACTAGAGAAAATGGTCTTTAGGGATTTATTCTGCCCAATTGGCAGTTCGGTGTCATGAGCTGCAGCTGTTCTGAGAGCCATGGAGAGCCACTGCAAGGGTCCTTGCAAATTAATGTACTGAGACCTGCATGCTGTCTTTTTGTGCTGGGCCCCTCATTTGCAAGGTCCCTAGGCCTGTGGGCCTGTTAAGACTCTTGGTACTTACAAAACAAGCTCCTGCCACCTTACTCCTTCCCAGAGGATCCAAGTGAGCAGAGAGGTGCAAGCCAGGCAGTAGCAGTGGCCAAGTTCCCAATTTTAGAGCTGTCAGGCAGAGCTTCGGTGGTGGTGTTGCAGCACACACTGCCCTCAATGGCTCCTTAGTGTTGAGGATGGAACCCGGGTCCATAGGTTGCATCTAGTGCTCTGGGTCACAGGCAGATGGGATATCATGTGATATAATGTGATATACAGTCTTCTTCCTCCAAACCAGTTCATTGATGTACTTCTAACAGTTGGTGTAAATAAATAATTCTTTTGTAGTTGCTCTTGAAAATCATAAATATGGATTTAATATATTTTTAGATAGGGTCTCACTATGTAGCCAAAGCTGGCTTTAAACTCATGATCCTCTTGCCCCAGTTTCCTGAGTGCTGGTGAGCACAACTGTGCCTGGCGAAGGGGAAAAAAAATGAAAGGTTTGGAAATATTTCTTGTCCCTAAAGCTCCCCAATATGAGAATGGCCAGTTGTCTTGTTGGGCTTTGCTTCTGTAGGGGTTCAAAGGAAGGAGATGGAATCTGGCCAGCCCTTGGTCCAAGGATACTCAGCTCCAAATATCATCTAACCCGAGTACTTCTTGCTCTCCAGGTGTCAGTACCTGAATTTGCAAGAAAAGCAGCTAAGGCTGAGAGGACTCATGGCCTACCACCTGGTCTGAACTAAGAGACCCATGGATGAACCAGTCATGGATGGTAACTTTAGAGGACAGCAGGTATGGTGGGTGCCTGAGGGGGTTCCAGACTCTGATATCCAGGGTTTAACTAAGGTCTTTTCCACATTTAATAAACTGCAGGCTCTCCGTATTGGGATTCCCCTGGCTCAAGGTAAGAATGTTGGAACCAGTGCTGCCTGATGGGATTCTTGTCACAGATGCAGGCTGTAGTATTTCTCATATAATGGCACCTGGCACTTTTAGAATCAGCTGCATTATCAAGAGATAGTGGCCAGGGGGCACAGTGTACTGACTGAAAGGACCCAGCCTCACAGCCTCCTCTAGTCATCTCAATGCCCTGCTTCATGCCCTGTCGTTTTCTCTGTCTTTGTATTACAGCTTCAAGATATACATCATCGTGTGACCTTTCAAGACCTGGGAAAGATGGCACTTTTGGAAGTTGTGGTCAGAGTGAGGAGCCCTCTCTCCCTGTTGCCCCTCAGCTACCAGGGATGGAGCAGCCTCACTCCTTAGACCCCAGAAAGCTGGCTCCCTTCCTGCCTGAAGCACAAGGTCAAAACTAGAACTGGAACTTCCTCCTTACCAGGTCCTGGCCTGGTCTTCTTTATACCTGTCCCTGCCATGAGGATGGTATTCTGAGTGCCCAGTGCCCTTGGCTCCTCCTATAGGTTGTCCCCTTTACCCCAGCATTCCTGAGGCCAGATGCTGGCAGTCTGAGGAGAAACTCATATCATGTACCCCCATGGTTTGCCTTTCCTACACTCAGGGAAACAAGTTTCATTCATGGGGCACCCAGCCTCCCCAAATTCCTGTCACATCATGTATTAGGGTTAGGACTAGGGTACCACCCACCAGGCTAGATACCCACAAACTAGGTATAACCTAGAATTTCCAATCCAAAAGAGAGATTTGGGGAGCAGCCTGGTGTAGATTCTCAGGACCTATCCTTCTTAGCCCCCTTGTGGTAATGGGACCATCTTCTTCCAATGATCTCATTCCATCTGTGACCATTTTCCACTGGTGAGTGGAGTCCACAGATGTTTCTGAGAGACAGACAATGTATTCCAGGAGGGCATAGAAGGCACCAGAAGAAGTAAACAAGGCCTCCATGGAGTGGCCATCCTCCACTGGGGCCTAAAGCCCTGGGGTTCTCCTGATTTACAATGACCTTGGTTAAGTAATTCATCCACTATAGAAGAACTCGCAGAAGTCTGCCTAACCCAGAATCCTTGCTCCTTGCTCCACTCTATGTTCGGAGATGTTAGAGTCAAATGACTGAGTACTGAGCCCCATGGCAGGAGCTTTGTGGGGTCACAGAGTAGACAATTGGCAATTTCTGGAACAATCTTTGCTTCTCATGGCCTGTCTCATTGTCTACATGATCCATAGAGGTGTCTTGAAAATTGAGTCTTGAAGCACACAGGTGGGTCCAGAGTCCCTACTACACACAGATGTTCTTTGCCAGAGAAGTTGAGAGGGCTGCGTGGGGGCTTCAGCTCTAAGTATCTCAAGTGCAGGAACTCTGCTGTTCATCCTCCCTTAGAATGGTGGGGCACCGCTGTACCCCAGGTTTCTCTCCTACCTTATTCATCATAAAATCTCTGCTCCTAGAACAGTGTGGGCTGGACTCATGGAGGTGTCTGAATTTCATAGGAAACCATAGCCATGGGTTCTTGGCCCTGGCTCACCCAGCCGTAAACAAAAGAGACAGGCTGGATCCTGAGAAGCCATTCCAAAAGAACGGACCTCAAGGAGCTGCTGAGTCAGGGTGGAGGGTGTGAGGGATGAGGACAGCCTTGCTCCATAAGCTCACATCTCTCTGTGCCCCTGAGAATGCCTGGTGCTGGAAACAAGCAAATAATACTGAGGAATGTGATGGCAGAGAGGCCACCTCCCCGTGAGTAAATCCTGAACCCAACAGGGCTCACCTCCCCTACATTTATGGAGACAAATTGCATGTCACAGGACCACTTAGCATTCCCCCAAAAGCCTATCATATCATGTGTTGGGGCTGGCACCACAAACCAGTCTAGACACCCCAAACTAGGTATAACCTAAAATTTTCTGTCCAAAAAAACTTGATGAGCAGCCTGGAGTAGGTTCTCATGAATGGTCCCTTCTCAGCCCTCTCAGTGGCGCCATCCCCTGCCAATGGCCCATGGGCCCATCTCAGCCTTTCTCAATCTAAGCCCTAACTACCAAGTCTAACCAACTGCTTCAAGGTCCAGTTACCCCATCTAGTCACAGCCCTGATCGTTTACTTAGCCAAACCAGGACCACTACGGGACTCCCCTATGAATCAGAGCTGCCTAAGATTTACTCAGTCATCAAACTCCCTGAACCTAACAGAGCTCCAATCTAATGTCCCGGGATTAATGCCAATGATGAGACTGTTCTGCAATCTCCTCATCCTGTGAGCTTCCCACCTGCCATGATAGACAAACTGCATCATCCACACTAATGTGGACAGCATGGACAGGAATGTCCCTCAGCTCATATCAAGCACTGACCCTCTTGAAACCTTCCCCAGCCTCAGCTTGTCCCAGTCTTCCCTGGGTCCCTGCTTCGTCCCATAGGCAGGTCCCCTATTCTGCATCCAGAACTGTTGAGAAAGGGATATTGTTTTGTTTCTCTATCACTATCACCTCATGAGTCAGCCACAGAGTAAACATTTAAACAGAGCTTAATGACTAAAGAATAAATTTTGTCACCTTCCTTTGGGCTTTTGTGTACACATGTGTATGCCCACACACACATCATGTATATCCATTGGCAGGAGTGAGACACAATTTCAACATGAAACATCTCCCTGTCCCCTCCATGATCAGAGTAAGCTGTGCATGAGGTGACAGTGGACAGTAGACAGGTTTGGTCAAGATCATCTTATAGCTACTGGCTCAGCCCCATCTCATGACAGGTTTTCTATCATGTTCCATGACTGTTTTCAAACCATGGAAGAGAGTGCTCAGAAAAGTCTGTGTCACATCTTGGCTTTGGCAGAGTCTGATTGGGTCCTAGGCAGAGGGATGCATCAGTGGCCTGTTTGATGTAGACATACAGACTCTGGGGTGAAGCAATTGTGGTAGGACGGTCCTGCCCACACAGCTGTTGACACTTACTATGTCTATCACTGTGGCTTGCTATAGACTCTGGGCTGCTGATGATTCTTCGCCTCCCTGAAAACACCTGGGCCCAGGTGAAGGGATGTGAAGATGATAGGAGGACTAGGGTACGGACAAGGCCTTTTCCAAATTGACAAGGGCTACCAAGGAGGTAGTTGGGGGAGAGAGATGCCACCTGAATGAGTAGACATCCACGAATTCTGCTGCAGTGACATGAGCTACTATTCTAAGATGTGAGGATGGAGATTGGAGATGGGCCCAGGGCCTCACAGCTCTGGTAGGACTGGAATTTTAGCACAGATCTTGGAGTGGGGTCCAAAATACACCAGAAACAACTCAAACTTGAGGAAAATGTAGAATCCTTTATTTGCATGGACATCCTCTCCAGCCAGAGCATGGGAAAGACCTTAAACATATCAGGAGCAAGCATTCCTTGGATTTTGATTTAACCCAAACTTTTGCAGGCAGCATGCCATTTTAGGGTATATGCTCCAAACAGGATAGAATCCCTTACCTTTTCTCCTTCCCAAGGTAGCATCTGGATGCAGCAGGGCAGGGGAGTAGGGCACAGTGGCTCATATATGTTTTGCTCATACACAGCTGATATAACCAGATGCCCTCACCTCATCTCACAACACCCAGAAAAATAGGTGAGAAATTCTATCAAGTGTGTCCAACCTTTGACATTGTGAAATGTTGTCACCTACTTAAGAACCACATAAATTACCTCCCAATTGCAAACAATTCTCTCAATGTTTTAAGTAAGTTTACAATTTTGTGTAGGGGTCACATTCATTGCTATCCCTGGCTGAATACAGCCTCATGTGGCCTCCAGGCCCCAGGTTGAACACTCCTGCCTAGACTGTCCAACACCAGTGACAAGATGGAGGATGAGTAGAGCAGCTGGGGGCTCAAGCATGGGGCTGTTCCCTCCACTGAGGCAAGAGTGCCCTCCTGGTGGGCTACCACTTCCTGCTACCTGAGCCCATCCTGAAATTACATCCTGGGTTGCATGTCTCTAGGTCCAAGTTCACCTGCCTCATTTCTCTATGAACAAGAGATTGTTAAAACTTAAATAGCTCTACTTTCTTCTGTCTTGCTCAAGAAGCCAACTTGAAAGACAAGGTAAGTAACAGCTGGTAGCTATCCTCCTCTGTGAACAGGAAGCTCATTAACTCAAATAACTGAGGCTTCAGGACATCAGGATTCAAGGTGACTGAGAAGATGCATTTGCTTAGCATGTTCCAGAAAGATAAACCAGGGAAGCCTGTTCAACCTGAGTCCATGCCCCTCTTTCTCCTCCTTTGTCTGCCTTATTGGTGGTTCCAGAACTGCTGATGGTCCTTGCTGAGCTATCTAGACAAATGTGTGGCCTGGACTCTGAGCTAGAGGCAGAATCAGTGTTACTGTCTAAGCCCAGGTACTATTAGCAATTATATACCAGAACAAGAGGCATAAGTGAGGGTGGCCAGGAGCAAGCTGCACATTTGGTTACCCAAGGCACAAATTGAAGAGTATGTTGCAAACAGATGAAGCCCCTGCCCACTGTATAGCACCTCCTCATACCTCATGATGTCGGATGACTTCATCTTGTAGGTGTGTGTGTGTGTGTGTGTGTGTGTGTGTGTGTGTGTGTGTGTGTGTATATACCCCAAATAAGTTGTTTTGTGAGGCCAGGAGCAAGCTGCACATTTGGTTACCCAAGGCACAAATTGAAGAGTATGTTGCAAACAGATGAAGCCCCTGCCCACTGTATAGCACCTCCTCATACCTCATGATGTCGGATGACTTCATCTTGTAGGTGTGTGTGTGTGTGTGTGCGTGTGTGTGTGTGTGTATGTATACCCCATAAGTTGACTTCTGAGGATGTGCACACACACACACAAAATGTAAAACTCAAACAAACCAACCTACATTTTGGCTTTTTGAAATGCTTCTCATCCTATTCACACATGCTGAGAAGGTCAGCTCTTATCACAAAAACAGGCTTAGAGAGGTGAGATGGCACCTCCAAGATCACATGTCCATCAGTGCCTCAGAAGCCTTAGAGATTTATCAGAAAGAATCTGACAAAAGGGGAAAAGGAAGACACTAGAGCCATATCTCAGGTCCCACAGTTTCAGAAAGAAAATCCCAAATTTCCCACACACAGTAATGATGGGGCTCTCCCTGGATCCTTGGAGGCAAGCATCCTACTTTGGATCCTTATCAGGAGATAAGGGTCTGGTTGCCATGGTTTTCTGGTGGCCATCACTGAGTCCTTAGAGCTCACAAGTGATGCTCACTTGTTTCAGCTGCATCTTCTGAGTCATGCTGGATCCAAGCTGTGTTACTCAGGAACCTGCAGAGAGGATGGGCCATGCCCTGCCCTGTGAGATGGTGGGCTTCTTGCACGTATTGTTTCCTTCCCCGTTGTGTGCCTGGGACTTACTCATCTACTGACTCATTCATCCACTCAGTCCCCAATACATACATGTGTTCAGTCACTCTCATATGGCCACTCTCATAGGCAATGAAGAGTTCCTCATTCATTTGTTCATTCACTTATTCATTCTGCTTTGTGTACCTGCCGTGGACCAAGCCCCAGGCCTGGTCCTTAAGTGCACAGCTGAACAAAACCTTATTACTGCCTGTGAACAGCAGGCAGGACCAATAAATATTTACCTCCCACGTCTCATGGGGCACATGAGAGGTAGTCATGGAGCCCTGAGCAGCAAGGGCCCATTGGGGCCTGAGGACTTGGGAGGATTCCATTATTCTGGGTGGGAAAACCCTGCAGTGGGAGGCATCGAGGAAGAGCCTACCATGGTTAGGGGTATTAGAGGGCAAAGAGAGAGTGATCGGTAACACGGCTGCTGGGGTGGGACAAAGTGTTGCAGGCAGCACAAGTGCATGTGGCTCACGTAGGTGAGGCCATGACTCTACTACAGCCAGGCACTCATGTTTAAAGCACCCACCACAGTGTGAGAAGGGAAGTTGGAGCGCCGGAAGGAGTTTGGTCATCTGTGTGAGAGTGCCCACCCTTCCCAGCCTTCCTCTACCCTGCTCTGCTTGGGAGGCTGTTCTGTCTGCCCTGCCTCAGTGGACCCTGTGCCCTGGCTCCTTGGCAGCCCTAACCCTGCAGGGGACCATGAGGTGGAGGAGAAATGACTCCCTACATTCCCACCCAGATCACCCCAGCCAGACTCTTGCACTGGAGCTTACTAAGGCTGTGGTCAGGTGGCACAGGTCCCTAGGTGCAGGTAACCAGGAGCTTGTGCATCCCTGCCTCTCAGGCCTGGGATGCTAAGGCAGATGGGCTCCATGCTCTGCTACCCCTGTGATTCCCTACTTTCCGCCCACAGCTTTCCAAACAGCTTCTTTCTAACACTCTCCAACTCCCTACTTTGCCATCTATGCCATCTATTCCCTGCTGGACGGTGACTGAGACTCTTCTCCAGGGTAGTGACTTGTACAGATCCAGGCACTGGGGCTCAGGGTCCCACAAATCAGGGGCTCTAAGAGCCAGAAGAGCTCCCAAAACCCTGATGCAAGTGGAGGAAATCACTTATCTCCAAGGCAGTGACCTCCTGGCTGAGCAGTGTGCGGGAAGGTCTGGACCTTCCACGGATGGCTCAGAGTATCAGTCAAAGAGGCTGAACTTGCTTGTGCAGTTGATGGGAAAGGCTTCAAGTCTGGCTGTATTGCATGGTAGAGAGTCTGGCAGGCTGTCTGAGTGACGCAAAGATGATGAAAAGGACAGGGAAGGAGACAGCAGCTGGAGAGATGTGGCAGTGAGCTGAGATGCGCCAAGCATTATGTCTCCAGCCCCAGGAGGGTGTGTTTGGGGATCTGACAGTTTTCAGGCCTTCTGATCTTCCTCCTGACTGAAAACTGGATGTCAGTCCCCAGGACTCTGGGCGTCCTTTTTATGGATTCTTGTTTCTGAGGACCACATACATTTTTGTGAGGAGCCACAAGCAGCCTGCAGTGGGGTAGGGGCAGCTCAGCCAGTGACCTGCCCTCTCAAGAGAAGGGCTAAGCTGGCTGCTTCCTTTATTATGGCGGGGCTCAACTCTAAGTCCGAACTTAAAGAGGGGAAGACCTAGGGTGGAGGTGGAGTCTTCCAGTCAAGCCCCTTTCACTCCCAGGCTATTCCTCAGTCTGGGTCTAAGATTTGTTGCTTTAATTATGGTGACAGTTTCCACCTCTGGCATGGAGCTATCCCCCAGCAGCAGGCATGGGGACAGTGAGGGGCTTGGTAAGCAAGGACCTGGCCTGTCCCTGGGCTGCAGGGTTTCCCCTCAGTTTCTTCCTCTGCCTGCCCTACAGCAGTGTCACTGAACACCTGCTCTGGGTCAGGGCACACAAACACTCCTAACACTCTTGCAGTCAGCTTTCACTGAGCCTGTCCACAGGCCAGACACTGCTTTACCTGAGTAGCTCAGCAGACCCTCAAACAGCCCTACAGAGGGGTGCTATTGCCACCACTCCATCCTATGGGGGGGGAGACCCTCAATCCAGTTCCTATAACTAGTAACTCATGTAGCCAGGAGGTGGGGGCCTGATGCAGTCCAGTTGCTGAGCAGCTTTTCTGAAACACCAATAGCCTCCCAAGCAGTTCTGTTCCTGGAGACTCATTGCCTGAAGAGAGACACACTTGTACCTCCAGGATGGACCCTCCAGGGTAAGCAGTGACAGATGCCTGGGGTAGCCTGTTCCTGCTGGCACTGTGTGTTACACAATATAAAGAGCCATGCCTTCCTTCAGCCTTTCTCTGAGCCCAGGGTGGTTGTCAAAGAGACAGTGGGAGTGTTGGGGTCTTGGGCCCGCCCTGGCAAAGAGACAGAAGGAAGGTGCGGGTGGCAGTATCTCCGTGGATGGGAGTTCTACTGAAAAGGAGAGTTAGTGCAATGGACAGGAAACAAGAGCATGACGTTGGGTGGAGGAGATAGATCAGCAAGTGAGAAAGGAGGTTTCAGACAGTGTTGCACCTCAAAGTCTCCTTCCATCACTAAGGTTGCAAACGCTGTCTGTTCCCTCCTGGAACTTTCAGGAGCATGGAGAGAGCAGGAGACACCTAGAACCTGGAGGCTGGCACAGAGCAGGTGCTGGACACACTGTGATGAACCCGACACCTGGAGCTTTCTGCTGAGCTCTTTCCTTAGCTCAGGTAAGGTTGTCTTTGGGTCCTGTTTCCCCCAGAGCTATGTGGGTTCAGGGTTGGAAGCAAAGGCAACTGGAGCAGCTCCTTCCCACCCTCTCCAAGCAGTGTGTGGCAGACCCCTTTTCCCAGAGAGAAGAACAGGTATCCTTGTGAAGCACAAGGCAGAAACGACAGATTTCCCCACAAGGCCATGGTTCCTGAGAGGATAGGGACCCACACTTTATGGCTTGGCACCAGCCTGAGCACAGATTAGGGGTGCAAGTACTCCCAATTTCCCAGACAGCAGCCTGAACACAACTGACAGAACAATAGGCCAGAGCTTGTGGTTGACTAGTGTGAACCTGACACTGTGGGAGGCCCTGACTGTCTGTCTCTAGGGAAGTCCCGAAGCACTGTGAGGCTCCAGCCAGTGTCCATTGACAGGTAAACAGACAAGCAGATATGTCCTCTCCCTGAGACAGGGTTAGTATTTGGTCATGAAAAGGAGTGAACAGCAACATACACTACAAGGTGGATGAGCCCCCCCAAAGCCAGACACAGAAGGCCACCCATGAAGTTTCTAGAATAGGTAAGTTCTTATAGACTGCTATAGCTTAGGCCTGGAGTGTCTCTCAGAGGCCCTGCATTAAGGCATGGTCCCCAACTGGGAACTGTGAGAAGGTGGTGGAGCTTTCAAGCGGCAGGGCCTCAAGGGCCATTTTAGGTCATTGGGGGCTTACCCTCAAAGGGGATGACAAGACTCCAGCCCCTTTTCTTCCTTTCTCCATACATTCAAGCCTTGAGGTGAGTGAGTGTGTTCTGCTACGCATTCCTACCACCATATGCCACCATAGACCTAAAAGTAACAGGGCCGACCAATCACAAGCCAAACCTTCCCAAACTGTGAGCCAAAATAAACCTCTCCTTACAAGCTGATGCTCTCAGGTAGTTGTTATAGTAACAGAAAGCTGACCAACATGTAGACAGAAAGAGATGGGTGGTTGCCAGGGTTTCGTAGGTGGAATGGACAGTGCCTGCTCCATAGGAAGAAGTTTCCTTGGGAATGACAAAAATGTCTTAGACACAGATGCATGTGATGTTGAACAACTTTTTGGATGTGCTAAATTTCACTTTAATTTACTTCTAGCATAGCCAAGGCTTGTTTCATATCATGTGAATTTTACTACAATTTTATTAAAAGGCCCCAAGATCTTTGTCCCATCCTGGGGTGGGACAAGGAACTCTAATGAGTGCCCACTGGTGACATGGTCATGGGAGGCCTGGGTAGGGAGGGGTGGCAGTTCTTGTGGGAGAGAAGGGCATTTCTGAGACAAAGGGCAGCCCCATCACAATCAAAAGAAAGCAGAGGCGCCTCCAAGGGAGTCCTGAGACACTGTAGTGAGTCCTGGCCACTCTCATCCAAATGTTCAAGGGCCTAGGAAAGAGAGGGAGGGGGAAGTAGGCCTGTAGCCTCTCAGCCCTGCTCCTCTCCTTTCTCCACACCTGCACACACATGTGCAGAGATAAGCACACAGTGCTGTGCTGTACTTCTGACCCTTGACTGGACAGTGACAAGAGTCATGCTCTACTAAGAAGCTTCCTCACCAGCTTCCCAGCCTCATGGGGCAGCAGGAATCTTAGGTGACACTTCTACGCCAGCATACCACCCGGGAGGACACATGTCCTCTCCTCAGACTCCAGGTAGAAGGAAACATACACCCTGTGATGGTTAATCTTGATTGTCAATGTTTGGATCTAGAATCAACTAAGAATGCTTTGGGAAAATGTGGGGGTAGAGCGTTTTCCGGAAGGATTAACTGAGAGGAGCTGACCCTCCCCAGAGTGGGCAGCACCTTCTGGTGGTGGCTTGGATATAAAGAGGTCTGAGGGAAAAGCAGAGCTGCTTACCTACCCTCCCTTCATGCTGGTGAGTACGTCATTTCTGTTGTTGCTGCTTGGTCCTTTGCTGCCATTGGAACCCAGCTTTTTTGAGACCTTCAAGGTGAACTGAAGACCAGCAGCTCTCCAGGAATCTTCCAGGCCTTCAGTACCAGACTGGGACTGCTGAGGCACTCAGCCTCAGAAACTAAGCAGCTACTGAGTTCTCAGCTTCCAGTATAAAGACAGTCATTGCTGGACCACCCAGCCCTATAGTGAAGGCAATCTAATAAGGTCCCTCTTATATACATAAACACATACCATGCACGTGCACTACACAGCACACATACCATACATACCACATATACCCACACACCACACATATACACATGCACCACACATACCACACACCACACACACACACACTATACACCACATATACCACACACACACACACACTCACACCACACACACAGAGGCCAGCTTGGACAACTTAAAGAAATTCTGTCTCACATGAGAAATAAGTAATTTGGACTAGAAATACAGCTCAGTGACTGTTTGTCTGGCCAAGTCATAGGTTCAAATTTCAGTACCAGAGAAGAATAAAAGAGAGAGAGATGGACCCAGATTTGGTCTGTCCCATAGCCACTCAGAGAGAACCACTCAGTCCCAGGCAATCACCCCTGAGGAGGACTTGTTACAAGGTTCACTATGACAGCCCTCTGCGCAGATGATGTGCTTATATGTGTAGCTCTCAGAGTCCCTGTGAGGAGGGAGCACTGGCCCCTAGGGGTCCCAGGAGAAAGAAAGGCATAGGAAACTCACACGACTTTTCCAGCTGGGGAGAGATGCAGATGGCTTGACGTCATCAGGAGGCCACTGTGCACCTCAGTCTGGTATGGTAGGAACATAACCATAACACATCACCTTAACTATGGGTTTCAATGGAAGCAACTGTCCCTACTCCAGGCTCTACAACACACTTGACCACTTAGACCATCCCCTCTGTACCTCAGGTCTCTACAGAAGGGAAGACGCAAAAAAAAAAAAAAAAAAAAAAAAAAAACCAGATGAATAACAAGGCTCCTCAGCCCTGGCAGCCAAGCCTCCATTAGGCCAGGACCGGAAGTTTATCGGGTTTGTTGCTCTTCCTTGGCCCAAACAGGCTGTGAGGGTGTCAAGGAGATCCGAGTAGAATCACATTCTTTGGTGACACAGCTATATTAAGATCAATTCCATTGTGCAACAAACATTTGAATCGTTCCCAGAGCCCTAAGTGCTTGGATTTGAATATGCATGAGAATCTGCCCAGAAATGACTAAAATACATGCATACATGTGTATATATAGTCAGAAAGCAAGACAGCTCTGGGGGTGAAGAATAACAAAAGGCAATTTGCCACTCTGATGAGAGGGTGCAGCAAGTGTGAGCCTTTGTGCTGGGTTCATTGAAGAAGACTCATTCACCATTGATGCAAAAAGCCAGAGCCACCAGGAGCTCCACCTACAACAGCCAGAGCCACTAGGAGCTCTGCCCATACCATGTGTCCCCCTAACCCCCATCATCCTCACCACAAGACTCAAAGGGAGGATTCTTTTCTTTGAAACAAATGAGAAAGCTGAGGCAATATATTTGGTTGGTTCCATAGAGGAACTGGAGCTATGAGGTCTCTGGTCCCAAAGTCCTGCCTTCTCCATACTGTCTCAGACACCAGAAGAGTTCACCCATCCATGCTGGTCTTCCAGGCTCAAATTTTATACACCTGCCATTGCAGGGCTAGAGGGACGGCTCAGTCATTAAAGTGCTTGCAGCACAAGCATGAATATTTGAATCCAATCCTCAGCACCCATGCAAAAAACTGGGGGTGATGGGGCATGCTTGTAATCCCCGCACTGGAGAGGCAGACACAGGAGGATCCCTGAGACTTACTGACCAGCCACTCGAGCCAAATCGGCAAGTCCAAGGTCACAACAAGAAACCCTGTCTCAAAACAAACCGATAAGAAAGGTGGATGGTTCCTGAGGAAGGATAGCCAAAGTTGTCCTCTGAGGTCCACATGTATACACCTGCAGAAACATGAAAACACACACACACACACACACTGCTTCTGCTCCCTAAAGTTCCGAACAAGAGACAGATTTGGGTGTAAACATGATATAGTATGAAAAAGGAACAATCAGAAAGCAAAGAGTTCCTGGAGGTAAAGGGTTATAGTTCCCAAACAAATCAGACAATTAGAGGAGGGTAAAATGGACAGAGTTGAATTCCAAATCAATAAGGATGATAAAACCCACAGAATCTTCAAACACAGAGAAGAAGAGCAAATGAAACACATACAAAGAAGCCTAAAGCACACACAAAGTTAATATACATGTGCAATTGATCTTTGATTTCTAGCAAGTGTCCTTGAATAAAAACAAAATAAACGAGGGAAAGAACTGAAGCAGAAAACAGCCCATCTCTGCAGTAAAGCAAGGCTTGCATGTTCAAAGCCCCTCCCAAGCAGAGAATGACAAAAGCTTACTTTCTAAGTAAAATTAAATTTCCAAATTCTAAAGTTGTAGAGAATTCTAGAAGCTTCTAGAGTAAAGCATCGAATGGCTTTGTTAAATGGCCTCCATGGGCTCATGTATTTGAACCCTTGGTTCCTAACCAGTAGTGTTCCTTTGGAAGGTTGTGGCCTAACTAGAAGGGGGTCACCAAGGGTAGGCCTTAAAGAGGACGTCAGCTTCTGCCCTTGGTCCCAGATTTCTGCTTTCTTGTCTGCCAATTTCAGTGATTTGTGCTGCAAGCTCCTGCTACTGTAGAACAAGCCACTCTAGCTGCCATACCTTCCCTCAGGATGGGCTGTCCCCTCAAACTATAGGCCACTTATATGGAATAGTCTGACAGCAGTAAGACAGTAGATACAGACAGGCAGTGAGACAAGCAGATTAATAACAGACAAATTGCCCTAGAAAACATCCAGGCCAGCTGTCATCAGTCTTATGTGAGGGGAAAACAGAGACATATTCAAACGTGTAGACTTGGAGTATCTGCCATACATAGACCTATCCTGAGAGACACACTCAAGGACGTGTCTCCAGCAAAATGAAAAGAAATCAAAAAAGACTCTAAGGGTAGCTATCCAACAAATCCAAGTGAAAGTGTAAAACTCTAAACCTTGAGAACACAGGGTGCAAATCCAGTCAGGAATCTAGACGATTCTGGGAAGAACATCTTCCTGAGGAAATGTTTAACAAATGCTACAGTAGAGGGGCTGTTTAGGCTGGTGTCAAGGAGTAGGCTTGCCAAGGGGCTGGATTTGGGAGACACGTGCACTGCCCCTTTCACCCAGTGCCATAAGATTCTGTTTCCTTTCTGTGCCTGAGGATGGTTACATCATCAAAATATTTAAAATGCTGCTTATTCAGTTATACTTGTTTGGAATCAGCTGATGGTCAGAGCATAGAAATAGCTCTAGGCCCAGAGCAGAGTGCAGGTATTTTATGACTTGACAACACAGGAATGAGAGGCGGGGCCGGGGAGTGGTTGGGATGGGCAGAGGGGACCACAGAGAGCTCTGAGGCCTAATCTCACTTCCAGCTATTGAAGACAAGAGATAGTCACAAGCTTATGTGTGGGAAACAGAAGTTAAAGCATGTTATATAAAGCAACAGAGGTACCGGACAGGTAAATTTTCAAATATTCTTGGCAGAGCCTAGGGCTGCAGGGGAAAAAAAAAAAAAAAGAATCATTATTAGCATGATGTGCTAAGTTACCTTGCTTCCCAGTGAGGGGAAAGGCTCCCATTTATCCATCATGCACTTACTGAGCACTTACTATGTGACAGACAGTGGGCAGCATGCTGGGGATTCAATTGTAAACAAAGTCCCAGTCCCTGCCCTCAAAGAGCTGGCAGCCTCCTGTAAGTGAGAGATACTCAGCACAAAAATAAATATCACCTAAATAAAAGTAAAGTTGCCAAATGTGATAAGCATGAACAGAGAGATGAGAGGCACAACCTGAGGACAGTGTCCAGTCATCGGATGGAGATCAGGGTAAGAGACAATGATTTGCCTGAAATCCCAAGGATGTAAGAAAGGTCAGTAAGCAAAAGGGGAGAAAAGAACTTCTCCTTGGAGGAAGTGTTAGGTGCAAAAGCCCTGTGGTAGAGACAAAGTGACAAAGTAAGAGACAAAGAAAGCTAAGATCCTAGAGGATCGAATACAAGAGATCAAGCCATGGATGTACGGACTGAGAGGTGGATAAGAGACTCAGAGTCATGGGACTGAGGAAAGGATTTTGGTCTGAAAGTATAGAGTCATTGCTGTCTTCTATTCCAAAGGATGGAATAAGACAAAGTTTGCCAGCTCATTCTACGAAGCTGGCATAACTCTGATAGCAGCCCCCAGAAAACATAGTACTAACCAAGAAAACTATAAACTGCCAGGTGTGGTGCTGAGCACCTTTAATCCCAGCACTTGGGAGGCAGAGGCAGGTGGATCTCTGTGAGACTGAGGCCAGCCAGGTCTACATAGTGAGTTCTAGGCCAACTGGGGCTACAGGGAGACCCTGTCAAAAAAAGAAGAAATTTTTTTAAAAAAAGAAATCCTTAAGCTAGTCTCACTTGTCAATATTTAGGCAATTGCCTTAAATTAAAAATGTCTTATTAGCAAGTGAGATCTGGGCATGGGTTGAGAGGAAAAAGTATCTTATGACCATATAGATTTTATTCCAAGATTTCAAGGATACATAAACATTGAGTTCATTAATCACAGCATCTCCAGAGGAATATATCAATGAAGTAGAAATATATGATTTCAATAGATGCTGAAGTGGTGTTTGCAAATTTTTAACACTCAGTTCTGCTTTTAAACAACTTTTAGGGAGCTAACAAGAAAATAAAGCCTCACTGATTTAATAAAAACTATCTACCAAAATGGACCACAACCTTACCAGAAAAAGGATGCAGGAGACCTCACAGGACCCAAGGTTCTCACCCACATAGTAAACTGAGAGGAAATGGGGCTTAATTACAGAGCAAAGAAACAAAACTTCCCTTCTTTCTGAAACCAGGAAATCAAAGGAAAGAGATTGAAAAATCATCAGAGTGAAGAGGAGTCCAAGTTCTCAGTGTGGTTCAATGATAGCAACCTCGGCATCACCAGAGCTTGTTAGGGATGCAGATGCTTTGGCAGCCCTTAGCCCTGCCATCTGGCCATGAAAAGGAATGGAGCACTGGCACATTGTCATGGCTAATAGTGATTGTCAATCTGACAGGATCTAAAATCACCTAGGAAACAAACATATGGACATGTCTGTGATGGAATTTCTAGATTAGGTTAATTGAGGTGAGAAGACCTACCTTAAATGTAAGCAGTATCATTTCATGGGCTAAGGTCCTGTACTAGATAAAAAGGAGAAAGGGAGCTGAGCACCAGCATTCACCTCTCTGCTTCCTGACTAGATGTGATGTGACCAGCTGCCTCATGCTCCTGACACCACGTCTCCCCTGCCATGATGGACTGCATCCCCAAACTGTGAGTCAACTAAACCCTCCCATCCCTAAGTTGCTTTTGTCAGGTATTTTGTTGCAGCAATATACACATGCTGTAATAGAGGAGCCTCCAAAACTTCACACTAAGTGAGAGGATCCAGGTCACAAAATGATCCCATTGCACAAAATACCCAGAATAAATAAATAAGCAGAGACAGAAAGCTGATTAGTAGTCACCTAATGCTGAGAGACGGGTCTTAGGGGAGATGACAGAAAGGGAAGGTGGTAGAGAAAATGGTGCTGGCTGTCTCTGGGAGTGAAGAAAGAGTCCTAACATTACCTGCAGGGATAGTCATAGATACCCGTGAATATAGTAAAAAGCATTTACTTGTATGCTTTAAGTGGGTGACTCATGTGGTATGAGAACACACACACACACACACACACACACACACACACACACACACACCTTACCCAGAAAATGAAAGCATTTATCTTGGTATCCACTATGTGATAAATTAGGTTTTATTTTTTTTAAACACTTGCCACTATTTATTTACAGATGTTTTTCAAAGGGGATTATCACTTTCTTGTACCTTAGTGCCTTAGAACAACGTCTGCCAAACCTCCCATGTCCACAGCTGCTATCCTTATGTTTGTCCCTAGGTATATGGTTGGACCATCCTCCGAGCTTCTGATTGAGATAGTCCACTATATGAATAGACTGCACAATGAAGAGACCCTTCTAGAGCAGAACAGTGGGAGCACAGGCCAGCCCAGAGATGTCCTAAAGAAGGTGACTAATGACTGAAGAGTGAGGGGAGGTGAGAGTGGAGAAAGCAGAGGGCGAAGATTCCAGGAGTTCCTGGAGTGAAGTGGAGAGGACAGTCGGGGTATATTGATCAATTTTTATTGCTGTGACAGATACCTAAGAGAAACAAGAGAGAGCAAGATTTGGGCAGGGGAGACGGCTCAGTGGGTAAGAGTGCTTACTGTGACAGCAAGAGGGCCTGAGTTCAAATCCCCAGCATGCATGTAAAAGGCAAGCATAGCCAGCATTAGGGGTGGGGAGAGGCAGATTCAGAGAGTTCGTTGGCCAGTAAGCTCGCGGAAATGGTGAGCTTTGGGTTCAGTAAGAGACCTGACTCAAAAAATAAGGTCAAGAACAACAGAGGAAGACACTCAGCACCCTCCTCTGGCTTCTGCATACATGCTCATGGGTGTGCGCATACACACACAGAAATAAAATAATAATGGACTAGCAAGAAATAGGGTTTTTCTGCTGACTCCATGTTCTAGGCATCAGAGATCTCCAACCAAAAAAGACATTAGTTCTTCTCTGCAGACTCCCAGCAAAACTCACAGGACAGAGACAAGGTCTAAGACACGTTCCTGGAAGCTTCTCAAAGCCCCCACACTGGCTCTGGTCACACTGGCATCAGCCTGTTGTATAGTCAACATGTCAACACCCAGAGCTACTGGCAAAGCTCATTTCCTCTGCCCATGCTCAGAGCTCTTGCACCCAGATGAGGAGTGGGTGCCTGGCTCCACGGAGCCTCTCTTGCTGGGCATCAGCTCTGTTAAACTAAGCCTCTGTTCACCATAGGCCCAGGGCCTTACTCAACAAGCACTCAGCCCCAGGTAAGGCTGGGCTTAGAGTTTCTTCCAACCATTCCATGACACAGGGAGATTAGATACTGTCCCTGCTCAGGAGAAGTTGACAGTAAGGGGTGGAGACAGGTAGCAACCACATTTTTGCCTGCTTGCCTTTGCTCTCTCTGGCAAGTTCATCTATTCTGTTGCTGTGGCATTCCTTTGCTAATATTAGAACTAGCTGCTTTGGGCTTCCAACATAGACTGAAGACCAACAGTTCTCCAGGAATCCTCCAGGCCTTCAGTGGCAGATTGGGACTACTGAGACATCCAGCCTCGTGGACTGAGTAACTCCATGATTCTTGGCCTCTCTAGTGTGAAACGGTCATTGTTGGACTACCTGGACAATATCCTATAAGCCAATCTAATAAATCACATATATCTATATGGGATTTATATATATATATCCAGAAATGGTTTTATATATATGTATATGCCATTTCTGCTCCTTGACTAATATGGATTGTAGTTTGGGGAGGAAAACCATTAAGGAGGAATCTCTAGGAGGGTACAGGGACAGCAGACTGAGGACATTTTTCCAAGATGCAGGAACGAAGATTGTCTGGTCATTTGAGGAGGGAATTCCTCAACCCAGCTGCAGGTGATGCTGACCCTTCCTGACCAGAGGACATGAGAAGTTCCACATGTCAGAGACAACTCAACTGGATATTTTCTAAATGTGAGCTCTTAACTACACTTTCTCCTAAAGGGGCACTTGGGGTATGTGAGGCATCGGTGATGTGTCTGTGGCCATAGACTACCAAGCTATGAGTGCTGTGTCTATACCTGAAGGGGATCAGAAGCCCTTTGTGCTGGACAGCTTTAGTATCAACTTGACACACCTGGGTTGAGGGAGCCTCAATTGGGGAATTGCCTTCATTGGACTGGCCTGTGGCCATGTCCATGGGGAATCTTCTTGATTGTTGAGTGATGTGGGAGGACCCAGCCCATTATGGGTGGTGCCACCTCTGGGCAGGTGGGCCTGTGTTGCATAAGAAAGCAGGCTGAGCAGGGGCCAGGGGAACAAGTCAGTAAGCAGTGGTCCTCCATGGCCTGTGCTTCAGCTCCTGACTCCAGGTTTCTACCGAGTTCCTACCTTGGACTCCCTGATAAACTGTGACCGAGGAGATGTAATCTGAATAAACCCTTTCCTCCCCAAATTGGTAGTGGTCAGAGTGTTTTGTCACAGCAATGAAGAAACAAACTAGGACACCTGTCATGGGAGCCTCCACTGGATTTAGTCTCTGAGAGAGAAATAAAATAAATGTTGTAATGAACATCCAAATACTCATGAACTGAATGCAGTAATTTCTAGTTTTTAACCATTTCTCGCTAGACCTTCGAAACTTAAGTGTCAGACGTGCACACATTTCCCCCTGAAGATTTCAGCACCAATCTCCAAAAATAAAGTGAGATGTTCTTCTTCATAGCCAGGATGGGATTTTGTCACCTGACAACATGCTCAGAGGCGCCCGGACAAGTTCCAAGACTCTACCACTGCTATGAGACTCTATACTGACCAGTGTTGGGGGCCAGCAGACACCCAATGCTGATGTCTGGCCCTGGCCTTGGATGGGTCCCTGCTTTGTGACCCCTGGTCTCCCCATTTACAGGCATCTGGCCTGGTTGATCCCTGAAGCTTCACCTGCTCCAACACTTATGGTTTGTGGAGAGAGATACCAGCTGCCCATCCCAACAGTAGACCATAAAAAAACTACCATAACTTTCCCTAGGCAGAGCCACCCACCCCTGGCAGAGGAGGGGATTCCTCAACCCAGCTGCAGGTGATGCTGATGCTGCCTCTGCTGCTCCTCAGTGGTATCATTTCAAAGTGAGGGGATTCCCTCAGAGGAGGGAGCACACAGGGTATGCCATCACATTTGAGAGATGGGAGGGGACATCAGCATTTTCAGACCCTTCTCTATAGCCCCTTGTCCCCTTTTGCAGCAACTTCAGGACTATGGGTCCAATTCCTCCAATTGAATGTTTAAAAAATAAAAACAGAATACAGGGTGACCTTCACGTCCCTAGGTCAGTATCCCCCAGGAAAGAAAGAGTTAAATCTACAGGGCACACCAAGGGTTCCAGCCTCACTCTATGTAGTCTGATTACCCCTAAACCCAGTCACTAGTCCTTTCCTCCAGTCTTAGCCTTTCTCCATGTATCAAAGGATTCCCCAAAAGTACCAATGGAGGAAGTCATTGCCTTGGTTAAGCCACCCTTGGCATGCAGTCCAGATTTCTTGGCATCCCTTGGGAGGATGTCCAGGATGAGACTCATTTTGCCCATCACTCCCTACATTTCATTCTCACCTGAGAGTGCTGAGCATTTAGTGTAGACATCTAAAGTGGCCCTTCTCTTCATGGCTGGCCCAGGTCATAGGGGTGTGCTGCCACGCCACCAAGAGCCTAGACAGCCCCCCAGCAGGATGGAAGGGACAGAAGGTTAAGGTTAGCTCACCATACAGAGTGATTGATAACAAAGGTTGATCCCAGAAACACAGGTTGTATATGGATGATGTGTTAGATGATGCTCTGTATGCCAAGAGACACATCTGTGACCCAGACACATCCTTGGGCCCCTGGAGTTCATACCATAACCCAGGTCAGCCCCTCACAATCAGAAGAGCCGAGGGAGAGTGGTGTGAGGCATGACAGAGAGGGATCCCACTCTGAAGGAAAGCAAGTCTGGGTCAGCCACATAAGCTCCATAGCTGTGGTTTCAAGGAAAATGTACCCAATACCAGGCTCAGTGTTGGGGAACCCCTCCTTCATGCCACACCCCTGTGCTCCAGACAGCCAGCTCAGAAGAACCTTTGGGGTCCCCTGTCCTCATGTTCTATGGTCTTCTAGTCCTAGGAGCAGAATGTTACTGGGACTTCTCGGCATGGAGGACAGATTTCCCCATAGCCCTGTGCTGAGAGCTAGGCTTTCCAGGAAAGAAGAGAGCTGTGAGGGGAGGCAGTTGCTTCAAGATGTGGTGATCTACCTTTCCTTCTGTTTGGAGGAACACACACACACACACACACACACACACACACACACATATACATACACACACTTGAAGCCTTCCACACTCATAGTGTGCCCTCTACTTCCTAAGAGGCAGATCAGGTGGATCCCTCACCCTGGTTGTAAACTTCAGGCTCTAGAAGGCCAAGAGGTTTCCATGAAGGTCTGTGCATGGAACGCTGTGAAAATGAGCCCTGGGGCACTATGCTAAAGTCTCACCTGGCCACATGGTGGGAAGCTGTTCCAGGAACTGACTGCCTTTTCAGGTCAATGTCCAAAGCCTCTGCTTGACTTGATGAGGCCCCCACCTGTGGCCATCAGTGTGCGGGGTGGGGATGGACTGAGTGGGAAGTGAAGGCAGAGATAGGATCAAGGGGGAGTTAGATCTCATAGCCAGGAAGTCAAGCAGCCTCCCCACAATTTCCTCCATGTGGAATGAGGTGGGTGGATCCTCCCATCTCCATAACATGGATTCTGCCCCCATCCCAGGAGGACCCACGGGACACTATGACCTCTGAGAAGGGAAGGTGGCTGGCAGGGGAGTCTAGAAACAGGGAAGGGATTGTGATTGGTGGATAATGGGCAGACGGTTGCTCCAGTGCAAAGTGGGTGTGTGACACCACGAACCTACCGCAGTGGAAGATGGGGGAGTGGGAGATGAGGTCCAGAGACACTTTGGAGTCATGCCCCGGAGATCATAGTGCCAGGCTTAACAACTGGGGAAACAGGAAAGAGCAGTGAATGGGTCTGGGGGGGCATCCCCATGCTCACACAAGAGCAGGGTAGGCAGCAGGGGGCGCTCTCAAGGGTTCAGTTTATCTGTAGCCTGACTGCCAGGTCTCCATCTGGGCTTCCTCTGGGGTCTGTGATTCAAGGCCAGGGCAGACCTACTCAGCTAAATCCAACGAGGAACAAGACAACTAGGGCATGGGGCACACAGAACAGTACTCCTGACATCTGAGCAATGTATATGCCAGCAGAAGCCGTGTTCTAATAGTTTTGCCTCCCTGGGTCTCTGCTGACACTGTGGTAATCTTAGCCTATCTGCCCAGGCATGCTTTTAACAATGGCAGTGATCATGCCATGGTAATGTGTGTCTGGAGAAGAGCACTGCCAGGGCCTGTCATCCACTGCAGTCAAGTCTAGATGGGGAAGGGAACCAGAGACTATGCCTGAGTGAGAGGTCAAATGATGGTGACTATGGGCCTCACTCCTTCGGGAGGGATGCTTCCCAGGCTGTGCAGTTGTTTGTGTCACACCAACTTCCCTGTAGCTGTGTGACCACTGGCAATTTCCTATCGCTTCTGCCAGAGTCGGGAGGAGGTGATGGTGAAGGGATAGAGAGAGAGGGTAGGCGGTTGGGTGTGGGAGGACCACACCTCCCTGGTCATGGCTCGAGGTTCTAGGCACAATGCCTACCTCTGCTACTAAGACCAATTTATGGCTTCAGCACTTTGGATCTCAATTTCTCCATCTGTAAAACTGAGGCTAACCCATAACTTGGGGGAACTGCAGACAGCCCCTGAGTCTGCCTGGCTGAAAGCCTCACAAAGAAAAAAAAAAAAGGCTAAGTGCAGAGTCCCAGTTCTTGCTTGGTGTTTCCTTTTGGAAACCCACATCATCCCTGCTACAGGTACAGGAAAGAATCTCAGGGGAGATTCTGCCTTGGATTATGGGTGTCTATGAAACCCTCATTCGAGTCTGTTGGTAAAATGCGTTGTCAAGCACACCATGAACAGAGCTGTCTTCCCACAGGCGACAGGTGGGAGGCCTTGGAAGCAGCGTCTCTCATTTCCCCAGGAGACATTTAATTATTCTCTGGGGGGCCCAGGAGGAAGAGACAGCCCTTCCTTCAGGGTGAGAGGAAGCAAAAGCTGGGTCCAGTAGCACTGTGCCCAGTGTCAAGAGGGCAGTTGAACCCATGGCTATCACCCCAACCATTGCTAGTGTTTTACTGACTCACCAGTTCTCCCCAGTCTTGGGTTGTCACAGATCCCCCTATTTTGTTTTATGAGATACCTCCAAACTGAGGCTCCAGCTCCAGACCCCTCATATGAGGGCCAGAATGGAACCTGAAATCCACAACACCAAGTATCTGCCCAGAGCAGCTCACCCACGGAAATGTGTCCACATTCTCTTTTCCTGCCTTACAAACCATCAACACTAAAGCCAGCCCATTGCTTACAGAGTGATGCCTTCCAGAAAGACCTGATGACATCATCCTTCACCTTATTAGGAAGCTGACAGCCCTGAGGTGGGACGCTGGGGCCCAGGGCTCTGGTCACAGCCATTGGAGGGGCCTACCCGATTCAGGTCAGTTGGAGGTTCAGCCTGATTCCCACCACTGCCACTGGTACCAGCTTATACCTGGGAGTGCTGGAACCAGGACTGCGGGGAAGAGGCTGAAAAGGAAGGCAAGATGGGAGTTTTCAGGAGGAAAAGAAGGAGGGCCTGAGAACAGTGAGGAGGAGGAAGAGGGCAGCCTCTTCCTGTGGTTCCTGCTCCCCTCTGGGGTGTGAGAGTGGTCCCTTTCATCTCTGAAGCTATCAGCACTTGGGTGTCCCTCACACTGCTCCTGGCTGCTGGGAAGTTCTCGCTTGCTGATCTGGAATGATTCTTAGTCACCCCTGGAGGCTTCTCTTTAATATCTTTTCCAGCCCAGGGTGGGCAAATGTCCTCTGTAAGGGCACAGAGATGAAGTTGGGTTCTCTGGGGTATCTGACCTGCCTCAGATCTCAGCTCTGTCTTACAGCTCCTTAGCTACCATCACCAGTCCCAGAACACACACATAGGCATGGCTTAGTTCCAATAACACTTTATTTGTGGACAACAAAATTTGAATTTTATGTACTATTCACGGGTCACAAAATGTTATTTTTCCTTTTTTTTTCAACCATTTAAAAATATAAAAACTATTCTAAAGTCATGGGCTGTGTAAAACAGGTGGTGTGCCAGATCTGATTCCCAGGCCACAGTTTACCAGAACTCCTGTTCTGGTTGTTCAAAGCCAGTTTGTGGACCAGCAAGTCCCAGCCACCAATTGTACCTAGGAACTTGTTGGAAAAGCAGAAAGACAGGGGTCATCAGCTCTATAACTTCAAACCTTAGATTTAACAAGATCGCCATGACTCATGTGCACTTTAAGTTTTAAAAATTCTGACACTGGAGGGTCACCCTTAGAGATTTTAATTTCATAAGAAGGAGTAGAGTGTGGACACTGAGCTTTTAAAGCTACCCTGTGGTTCTAAGATACAGCCAAGTTCAAGTACTTGAAACTGTGAAAGCTCTCCCAGGGACTAAGGACTTCTGGCTCCCAAAGTTCCCAGGGCACTCCTCCAGGACAAAGCATGCCACTATGTAAGGATCATTTCTCTGAACTCCTCTGGGATCCTAAGCCATGGAGATCTCAGACATGGGATGGTTCATCCCTCCAGGAACTTGGTCTTCTGCTCCTGAATGAGCTGCAAGGCTCTTTGGAGCTGAGCACACTCTCCCCTCCTACTCACAGCCCACACACCTATCTCCTGCCCCACTGCACCAGAGGAAGGCAGGAAAGACAGGAAGGTAGTTTTCTGCCCCAAGTCACCCAGATCTCTCTTTAAACCCTGAGTTTTTCCCCCTTCCCCAGGCTCTGAGTACTGAGACTTGTACCCACTCCCTAGCTTCCCAAGGACTCTGGGGGTAAAGAGACCAAAGAAAGACAAGCTACAATTTTAGCAAACATACTAAGCCCCAAGAATTCAAATACTCGAGCAGAGGCTGTCCTTCACCAGCCAGAGTCCCTACTACCCCAGTCCCCTACCTTTTTTCTCTGCCTTGGATGGCCACAGAACCTGGTGTACCTAGAGAAATAGAAGGGGAGGTATACAACACAGATTGAGACAACCGGGGTCTTAGCCTACCGAATCAGAGATGCTAGGGACCTTCAGAATCCTATAGGAGGGGGTCTGGGGGACACAAAGCAGTCCCTGTGTCCTTCCTGAACAGCCACCAACATACCTGCCACATGATCCACCCACACACACCCTTCCCCCACAGCCCAATCGGTCTCTGCCTAGATGTCCTATCTCTGCAGGCCTGGAGCCAGCATGCACTCCACAGGAAGGACCTTGACTCTCTCCCAAGACTTTCTCTTCCCAAGACCCTTCCAAGTGACAGCCTCCCACATCCTGGAGTCCCCATCACAAGCATCCACAACCAAAGCCTTAGAAATTCTGGAAAGGAAGACCTAGAAGGAGCTCTGGAAATCATTCCTTTTCACAGAAAAAATCTAAGGCTGGGGAAAGGAAAAGAGCCGTCCAGGGTAGAGGCAGATAGATGACAACCCCCATCCCCCTCTGCCTACACCTTCTACCCCCTACCTCATAACAATGTCCCTCTGAGCTTCCTCCCCCTCCCTCAGGGGCTAGGGGAAAGGTCAGGGCTCTAGGGCTCTTAGAAGGTAGAAAACTAAAATAAATAAATAAATAAAAATAAAAATAAATAAAAAAGGGTTAGACTGACAGGACCAGCTCTTAGCCTTTGACCAAAAACAGTGTGACAGTTCTCTTTCCTTCCCTCTCCTGCCTACATGCCCAGCCCAGACCTATGGGAGCCACAGTGGTCAATTGTGCAACTCACTCCCTTCCCAGCACAGAAACAGCATTGACTAAACACATACTAGTGCCAGGTGTTGAGCTAAAAACTATATCTCTAAGGGTCCCCCTGACACCCCATTGAGGAACTCAGACCCTTCCTCAGAAGCCCCAGCAGAAGCCTCTGACCCAAGACTGCCCTGTGTCAGAGAAAACACAATGGGCTTGGGGACCACCAGAACCAGGGCTGAATTCCTCCTCTGGGTGGCTCTGGGCCTCAGTTTCTTCACCTGTAAAATGAGGATATCTATCTTGCAGAATGACTGGAAAGGAAAGAAAGGTGTGGAAAGAACTGCTCCACAGGTGACAACTATGAGCTAGCTGCTCAAGAACAGACTCTGCCACCTCTCCTTTCCTAAGCCTCAGCTTTTCCACAGAAGGAAGCAGAAGAAAAGCTGCCTGCTCAGAGCCTCCTGGAATGTGGCAAGGTGCCTTGGCGCTGAACCCTGCCTTGCAGTCCTTCTGTAATTAGCTCTCAACTAAAAATAGCTCTTCCCCACCCCCACCCTGGGCTGCACACCTCCTTCCTGGCCTGGCACTAGGGTATATGGGAGTCACTCTTGGGGTGACAACCAGCCTGAGAGAACCCACAATATGGAGGGTGTGCAGAGCCGGAGGTTTTATTGAAAGGGAGACAGAAGCAGATGTGGGCTCCTGTCAGGCTGTTCCAGTAGCCCCAAGTGGCCCTGTGGCTCCTGCACTCCCTGCTCCTGTATCTGGACAGTTGACACTCAAGGAGTCTTACCCAGCCTTGGCAGTCTGCTGGGGAGTGGGGAGGACTGGGAGACACAGGCAGCCCCTCTGAAACCACTGCATGCCAGCTGACATGCCTACCCAACGTTTTGTCCATCCACAGCTGGTCTGTCTCTGTCCCAGGAGCCTGCCCATCACTTGCAGCTCTGGAGTCGGGTTCTATGGTGCTTTTCCTCGGTCAGCAGGGGGATGAAGGTGTCGCTGTGGGAGAGCTTCAGGCGGCTGCCCCAGCTCGGCCCCTCCTTGGCAGTAGGCTCTGGGGGCAGAGTATCCAGATCGCTGCGGGAACCCCCGGGCTTGCCCTCTGTGCTGCTGGAATTGAGCTCCATCAGCTCCAGCTCGTGCTTGGCTGCCGTCTCCAGGACACGCTGCTTGTTGTAGTACCTGACAAAGTTGTTGATGATGGGGTGGATGGGCAGGGCGATGGCAATCACCCCACACAAGAAGCTGATGGCCGCGTTGAGTTTGCCCAGTGTGGTCTTGGGGTAGATGTCACCATAGCCCACTGTGGTCATGGTGATAATGGCCCACCAGAAGGACTGGGGAATACTCTTAAACAGTGTCTCAGGGTGGCTCTGCTCCATGGTGTAACCCAGTGCAGAGAAGACAAAGATGCCCACGGCCAGGTACATGAGCAATAGCCCCAGTTCCTTGAAGCTACGCTTGAGGGCGTAGGTGAGGGTCTGCAGGCCGGAGGAGTGTCTGGCCAGCTTGAAGATGCGGGCGATGCGCATGATCCGCAGGGCTTGCACTGCCTGTTGCACGTTGGTCAGCTCCATCATCCGGGCGCCCAGGTGCGTGAGCGTGAGACTCACATAGAAGGGGAGGATGGCCAGCACGTCCACGATGTTCATGAAGGACAGGGCGAAGTGCAGCTTGTTGGGCGACGAGAAGAGGCGCAGCAGGTACTCCAGCGTGAACCAGCCGATGCACGCAGTCTCCACGTTCTCTAGCGTTGGGTGCTCCACGCGGTTGCCCTCAGCGTCCGTCACCTGCAGCTCGGGGATGGTGCCCATGCACATGACCACGGACGAGACGAGGATGAGCAAGAAGGACAGGACGGCCACTACCCGCGCGGGGCACGACGACTCCGGCTTCTCCAGGAACTTCCAGACGCACTTCTGGCAGCGGCGCCAGCGGCCCTCTGCCGCGTCCACACCTAGGTCGTCCAAGATGAGCTGCACCCGGCGCGCGATCTCCTCCAGCTCCTCGCGCTTCTCGCTCAAATGGCTCTTGCAACAGTCATCCAGGAATTTGAGGTCCACCTTCCAGAAGTCCATCTCGTTTTTGAAGCAGATGGGGCAGATGCCTTTCTTCATGTGGACCTCCCCGAAATAGTAGACCTCAATGACACACTTGAACGCGTCTGGGTCCCGGTCAAAGTAGAATTCGCGCTTGCCGGGGTCGTAATCGTCGCATAAGGAGAAGATGGTGTCGTAACCCCCGGCCAAGCAGTTGATGAGCTCCGCGAGCCGGGTCTCGGGGTACTGGCTGAGCAGGTCTCCGTACAGCACTTGCCGCACGCCCCCCACGTTCACCACGATCTCGATGTCGTCGGCTGCCGCGGAGCCCTGGCTGCCAGGCTCCGGGAGGCTGTGGTCCTCGGACGCGTCCATGCTCCCGGAGGGTGCACTCTCAAGCCCGGGCTCCGCGCGCCCTGCCGCCGCCAGCGATGCGCGGCCCTGGGGGACAACAGCCACCTGCCCAGAAGGGTGCTCACTGCTGGCGGCGACTGGCTGGGGCGCGCCGCGGGGGAGCCATGCACCAGGCGGCGGGGCTGCGCGCCGGCATTCAGGCGCGCGGGGACTGGCAGCCGGTGGCCTCCGGCGTCCGGGACACTCACCCTCCAGCTCCCGATCTGGCGCTTCGGTTTGGCCTCCGGCAGACAGTTCCGAACGCCGGAGGCGGGCAGCGTCCTCCTTCCCCCGCGTGCGGGTGGCGACTGGCGGGTCCCTGAGCTGCGCGACCCACGCCGTCAGCCGAGGTGTGCGGAGAGCGAACTTGGGCTGGCTTTTCCAGAGCCGTTCCTAAACACAATAGGAATTCCAGCCTGACGTCAAACGCTTTCCTACTGTACCCTCTTCTGGTGAAATTCCGCACCGCACGCGCCGCAGCTGCCCGGAACGGGTTAACCCTTGGGCAGACCTGCACGGTCGCTGCCACCGCGCCACTGCCTGACACTACGGGCGCGGCGAATAGCCAGGGGAGTCAGGACCCCGACCTTAAGGCGGCCAGAGCTCAGAGTCCCTCCGGCGCTGCTGATCCAGAGGAGAAAAGAGCGAAGCCGCCTGTTGCTCAGGCTACTACTAAGCAGTCCGCAGGCCTGGTCCTCTTCTGTTCTAGACTCCAGTCAGCCCCTGGAAGGGTTTCTGACACTCCCTGACTGGCAGTCCTGCTGATGGTATGTCCCTTAACATTGTAACATGAACATCTAGTCCCAGCCTCCTCTAGGACAGAAGGAACTTTCCCCTTAACGCAAGGCTTTCCTGCTGTCTGGGCTGACTGGTCCCTGCAGTTTAGCAGATTCTATTCTGCCTTGAAGGCCTGCATAGCCTAGTTCCCAGCAGGCCAGCACCATTAATTTATATTAAGCTCCCAGAACCCTGAGGTCCCAGTGGCTTCTGTGCCCACCACTCCTCACTCCTCTGAGGGAAGTCATTCCTTCCTGTCAGCTGCTCCATAGCTCCCTCTGATTTTTCCAGCCACAGCTCTTTCCTGAACCCTCATATGATCTTCCTAACTGGCTTGGCTGAGACATCTCTCTGCTTGCAGCTCAACATCCCAATACCATCAGCAACAACTCTGAATCCATCAATGACCTGGAACTGGGTTTAAAAATGTAAGCCCAGGGCTGGAGAGATGGCTTAGCCGGTAAGAGCACTCGCTGCTCTTCCAGAGGACCTGGGTTCAGTTCCCAACACCCACATGATGTCTAACAACTGTCCTTAACTCCAGTTCCAGGGGATGTGACACCTTGTTCTGGCCTCTAAGGGTACCAGGCACACATGTAGTACACTTACATACATGTAGGTAAAACACTCATACACATAAAATAAAAATAATTTTAAAAATAAGCCCACCTGGGATGTAGCTCAGTTGGTAAAGTGCTTGCATAGTGTGCACAAGGCCCTGGGTTCAATCCCCCTAGTACTTCATAAACTAAATGTGGTGGGTGCATGCCCTGTAATCCCAGATCTCAGCACTCAGAAGGTAGAGGCAGGAGGATCACAAGTTCTGTTTCAAACTTGAGAGTTGGAGGTCAGCTTGATGTGGAGATTATCAGGGGAAAAAAATGTTTGAGGGATGAATAGGCAAAGCCAGTGGGGGTGAGGATGGGGAAGTCTGATCACTCTGGTTGTAAAATGACATGTCTGCCATTCACACCTGTCACAACCCATAGAATGCACAACAGCAAGAGGAGACCCTAAAGGATACTGTGGACTGTGGGTGATAAGGATACTCTGTTGACAGGACCCTAAAGACACTGTAGACTGTGGGTGATAACAATGCTCTGATTCCCTAGGTTCCTCTGTGGGAACAAGTGTTCTGCCCCCCAGGAATGTTGGTAGTGGGAGAGGCTACTGTGAGTGAGGCTGTAGAAACAGCGATCTGGGAAATTCTTTATTTTCTGCTCAGTTTTTCTGTGAATCTAACTTGCTTTTTTTTTTTTACTTAATAACCACATGATTAGAAGAAGCATTTCACTACAGCTTTAACATATTCAATAACAATATCCAGAGCAAGGATGCATCTCTTTCAAAATTGGCTATAAATTTTTAGGCTCACAGTTGAATTAATACAGTTATATAATACTGAACTCAGTACAGACCCTGTAAGACATAAAATTTAATGAATTTTTAACCTTTGAAAAAGATCTCCATTTCATTTTAAAATATGCTGTTTCCTACAGAAAGACTCATTTTTAATGCTACATGCTTAGATGTTTGCACATGTGTCTCTAATCTTTATGTATCTGACTATTACTAGTTACAGTCAGTTACACTCGGCTCCTTGGCACCTGAGTATGGATATAAAGTCATCCGGTAGATTTCAATGGTAATGTTTTTCACCTCTACTAATTAACATGAAGTAAATTTTTATGCTTCCTCCTAAAATATGTCATTTTTAATTTGATTTTTTTGTGTGTATATCATACAGAACATCCCAAACAATCCTATTCATCTATATACCAGTTTCCAAATGGCACCCTCCCACAGCCCCCCCCAATGGAGCCCATATAATCTGTCATCCCTGCTACTATCCACTGTGTTGTGGGTGCTCCCAGCCATTCCCCAGTGCTTGTCCATCCGGTGAATCTAGTCAGTCTATCTAGAGTTCCTTGTTTTAGGAAGATTAGCTCTTCCTCATCTAGCAGCAGTCAGTTGTCAATATTCCTTTAGATAAGATTGGGCTCTGCTGTTCATTTTCTCAGTTCTATTTTGGGTTACTGTCTGGGAGCCTTTTGGGCCACATTGGCCAATAACTCAAAGGAAGGTATCTCCTATCTGGCATTGTTTCTTGTTATGTAGCCTTTAGCTATACATATAGACTCTTAAAAAATTATACTGACCCCTTTAATCTTCGTTATACTTTCCTTTTGGGTGTTTAAGACCCTACAATTGGCCCAGATAA
>NW_008352891.1:4762523-4786706 GCF_000622305.1 Nannospalax galili
TGTTGGCCCTCCTCTTTGTAGACTGGACACTGGTTCAAGTTCATCTGGTGGAGTCTCCATGGCCTCCTTGATCAAGAGGACAGGGGACTACCACAATTACAGGACATTTTGAGAGATGCTCATAGTCCCCTGGAACTTAGTTAACCTAGGAGGGCAAGGAGCAAAAACTGTCCTTTATGTCCCTCTGACCAAATTAGTATAGGCCTCAAAGTATGGCTGTTTAAACATCCAAGAAGGTTAGTTCCACCAGTCTGCTACTTTCAATTACCATGTACCATGTAGATAAAGCTTGGGCAAGACCAAACGTTCTCAGATAAACCTTGCCTAGACATATGTTCTTTGATCTAGTTGTATGTATAATTTGTAAGTAGGTTGTTTGACTAATATGGTTCCTTCTGGTTTTTCTAAAACTAGCTATGCATTATTTATCTCTCGCACTGTCTAACCCTTCCACCATAGTTTCCCCATTTAAGGTGCCCCCATTTTTCCCATTTCTCCCTTAATAATACCCTTCTCCTATGGTCCCACCTCTCTTGAGCTCCTTCTTTCCCTTTATCCCCTAGGTTCCTTGTATAACCTCCCCTCCCCCATCCCCTTAAAATAACCCCATTTTTATCCATATCTCCCTTATTAATGCCTGTTTCCTACTGTTCTTCTCTTTCAGTTTCTTAAAAAGACAATCAAAATGTATCTGTAGGCTAGATCTGGTAAAAGAGCATGCCCATTCATGAATCACAAAATCAGTAGGGTCATTGGCAGTATTTTTTCTTTAATGAGATAATATGAAACTGTGTATACTAGAATATAGCATGCAAAGTAGGTGTTCTTACAGATGTTATTTAATTTCCATTTAGCATCAGTCTATGATGTGTTATTCAGAATGAGAAATTGAGACTGAGAAAGGTTGGCCATATCAACAGCATTGTCTGTATAAGAGCAATGTGTACCAAGCACTTTGGGTGCTTTGTGTTTTTCTCATTCTCCACAGCAGCTCTCTGCAGAAACAGGACATGAAGTAACTGCCACCATCACCCAGTGTGTTTAGGGAACCAGCTGGCCAGGCCCTGAGGCCTCTTTCCTCCAGTGCCTCCTGTCGCCTCCACATCTCCAGATTCATCTTCTAGGCCTTGTCCATGTTGTTCCCCTTCTTGGCTGTCTCCTCTTGCTCCCTAGACCAGCATAGTTCAGTTCAAATGGCAACAGTCTGAGCTTAATGGGCTTCAAAAGGCCCATTTATTCACCCACTTGTTCAAATATTTATTGCACTCCTGTGCGTGTGTATATGCCACACCCCACCCTGGAAAAGACAGAATTTGTGCGCTACTGTAGTTTTTTTTTTTTAATTAGCAATTACAGTTAGGGGAACACATAACAAGAGAGGGATGTCCAGGAGTGGTGTTTCCTCAGTTTCCCCATAGGGCGCTGCTGGGAGGCCAGCTAGTTGAAAGAGAGAGGCAAAAAAGTACAATGTTAGGACCCAGGGATGTAACTCAATTGGTAGAGTGCTTGTCTAGTGTACATGAAGCCCTGAGTTGAATCCCCAGCATTGTATAAAGGCAGGTATGGTGAAGGCAGGAGGATGGGAAGTTCAAGGTCATCCTTGGCTATGTAGGGACTTTGAGGCCGGCCTGTGATACATAACACCCTGTCTCAAAAACCAAATACCACAGTGCTCACTTGGTTTGCATTCACAGTGCCTGATGGAGCCTCAGCCACCACACTAAGTACCATCACTGTGTGCAGGAGCTTCATGAACCCCAGGGTTTGTTGACATCTCATCAGCACAGTAGAGGCTGGGTATTAAAACTGTTCTCTAGATTTTAATGCACAGAGTGACTGATTTATGTTTTGCTTATATCTCCCAAGAGAAGGGCACAGGCAGGGGAAATACAGGTTTGGCTAGGCAGGGCCAGGAGCAAGGAGAAAGTGAGGTGACAGCCTGCACTGGGGTCCCCACAGTAAAGATAAGGCAGGGGCAGAGTAAAAGTTTTAGACTGGGGAATTTGGACCGAGCACTTCTGGTAGACTCCGGTTTTAGTCCCTGATTTGGGGATGATTTAGGGCAGGGGAACGTTGGTGTGGCATGTAAGGATTTGCTAAGGAGGTGGATGGGATAGGATGAGAAGTGGTCAGCTGCAGAGGCAAGACTCTGAGAGTAAGCTAGCTCTGCAGGGACATTGTCTTCACAAGCTTTGAGGCCACAGATGCCATAGCATCGAGAAGATTGAAAATAAGAAAATGCGGATAATAATTGGTTGGAGATAGTAGGATGTTAGACAGCCACATCTGGAATCTAAGATGTGATTGGAACAGCTAGAGATCCCAGTCTATAAAAGTCAGTGCTTGTGTACAGCCTGGGGTCACGCAGCTTTTCATTTCCTGGAGAATCTGGACCACAAGCCAGTCTTTCATGCTCTGGTCATAGTACAGTGGTTGACTGTGAAATCAATATGTATTAAGCAGTACTTTTTATAGAGATGATATAGAATAGAAAATATCAGTGTATATTAGGTATGGCTAGGATCTGATCATTGCAACCAGAGGCCAACTCAGGCTCCAACATATCCATGCAGCATATCCCAGACCCCAGGGAAGAGAGGTGGTCTGGAGTAGGTCAGGGAGGGGATGGAAAAACAGATGCAAAGCCCAGCAGCAAAAAATATTCAGGAGGTGAGAGCAAGAACCAGCTTTGACTATCAGGTCAAGGTGAGGGAGGGTTGGGAGGGGCAACCCTGCTCCAGATGTGAATGAAACCAGACTGCAGACGGGGCAGAGGAAGGAAGGAAGGCAGGAGGCAGGCAGGCATGTCTGAAGCACATGTGGGGAACATCGTTCCCAAGGCCTGCAGAAGGCTAGCACTTGAAGTTTCTCTCTCTCCCTGGCTGGAAAATGAGTGATGTGGACTCAAGCATCCACGTGTCCCTATTGGGTGAATGAGATGTGAGAGTGATCTGAATAGACCTTGTTGGGCTTCACCATTTACCGGTGGTGTCCTAGCCCCAACACCAGCCCCTGACCAGCACCTAACTCTAACCCCAGTAATATGACCTGACTTGAAACTTGGGCCTTTGAAATGTAAGTGAAGGTGAGGTAGCCTGGAGTCAGGTGGGTCTCATATCCAATCACTGTCCTTATAAAGAGGCAAAGGCACCACATGACAGAGATTAGAGAATACTGCCACAGACCAAGGAACACTAAGACCTGCTGCTAGGGGCTAGAAAAAAGGTTCAGTGGTGTGAGCACTGGCTGCTAACAATTGTCTGTAACTATAATTCCAGAGAATCTGATGCCTTCTTCTGACCTCCACGGGCATTGCACACATGTGGTATACTTACATACAAGTAGTCGAAACACTTATACACATCAAAATAAATAAATTTTTTAAAAAAGAATAGGTGCCAACCAGTAAGAGCCAGAAGAGAGGCACAGAGCTCTCAGGACCCCAGGAAAGACCCACTTCTGATGACACTTTGTTTGGGACTTCTGCCTACAGAACTGGAGAGGACATGTTTCTGTTGTAACCCTGTCACCTCCCCCCGGCCCCAACCATCACCCAGTTGTTGAGGCTTTTGTTATGGAAGCAAGTTATTTTTCTACTTCAAGTCCATAGTTTCCCACCCACAGAATAATGACACAGCCATGATACCCAGTTATAATGCCTATAGAAAATATAGGCAGGACCAACCACGTGCTGAGACGGGTAAGGATAAAGTGCCAAGACAGGTGGGACTGAGTGCTTGGGCAGGGTGAAGATCAATTGCCAAGGCAGTGCTGGGACCGCTGGAACTACATGCTCCACAGCTGGGAGCCAAGTGCTGAGGCTGCAAAGGGAGTGCCCATCCAGCTTGAGGCTAGAAGAGGACTTTGCTGAGGAACTCCATTTGGTCATTCAATAGGTACATGTCTGGTACTCTGTGTTCAGGCTCTGTGGTGGATGCTAAGGACGGAGCAGAGTAGTGATGGCAAGGCTGCTCTCCCTGAAGAGTTTGCAGGCCTGGAATGCAGAGCTCAATTGTACCAATAGTGGAAAAAGTGGGTTGGGGGCCTCGGAACTGGCAACAGGAGGCCCAATGATGTGACCAGCCTCCACTGAAACTCAGGAAGTGACTGAACACCTTTACCTACACTGGCCCAGACAGTAGCCACTGGCAGCCTAGCTACTGAGCATTTGAAATGTGGCTAGTGCCAGGGAGGAACTGAGCACTTAGTACTATTTTATGCCAGCAGCTTTATTAAGATATAACTCACATGCATACAAGTGCTTCCTTATATGCATGTGTGTGTGTTCATGTGCATGCAGGTATGTGGGGTCTGTGTGCATGCACACGTGTGCACATGCATGTGGAAACAGAGGTCAGCCCTCGGTGCCATTCCAAGAACTCTATGGATCTTGTTTTTTGAGACACCGTCTTCCACTGTCCTGAATTCATTGATTTGGCTGGGCTGGGTGGTCAGTGAGCCCCAGAGATCTGCCTGACTCTGCCTCCCTAGCCTTTGATTACAGCATGTGCCACCACACCAGGCTTTTTTACATGGGTTCTAGGAATTGAACTGTACAATCTTTATGATTGTAGAGCAAGCACTTTACTGACTGAGCCATCTCCCCAGTCCCCAACTGCCTCCTTTTAAGTGGATAATGACTTTTAGCCTATTCATTGGTGTATGTGCAACCATCACCACTAGTGAGTTTCAGAACATTTTTGTAACCCCAAGAAACAACCTGGTAACCATGAACCCTAGCCTTCTCCTGCCCTAGACACCCATCAGTCTGCTTTCTGTCTATGGGCTTATTTATGCTAGACATTTGGTATAAACAGAATCCCATAAGACATAGCCTTTTGTGGCTGGTTGATTTCTTTCACTTAGAATGTTTTAAGACTCATCCATATTGTGGCATGTATCAGTCCTTGATTCCTTTTCATGAATGAACAATAATCCATTGCACAGATAAATCACTAGCCCTTTGTAGCCAATAGCCACTGCATTGAGTAGGTCACGTAAAAGTGGGCAGGAGTGGTATGGGGTCAGTAAACAGAGAGACAACAGCTCAGACAGGCAGGAGGGACCCCTGGGCCAAGTATGTGCTTCACATATCCTGTACCTTTGTACTGCAGTGTCAACTCACCCAGCCCTGGGATCAATACTTCTCACCCTTCAAAGCTCGGCCCTCAGAATTGATGCCTCTGCCAGGAGATATCCTGGAATTGTGCTGTCCCCTGGGATGAGGGCCTCGTCCCTGCATACACACAAAGCCACCAGCTGTCCCATAGCACAGGGTCAACCATACACTGGAATTGGTCTGTCTTACCTGAAACACACTGTGTTATTCCTGTGGCTCCCCAGAGGGTCTGTGCTCAGCAGAGGGTCTGGACAATCAGGGGCCAGGTAGGTGTGTGGAGGGAAGGCAGGAAAGGTTGCTGACTATGACCAGATTCCACTCAATTTGGAAGACCACAATGGTGTTCGTGTCTTTGATGTGCCTTAACTTGTTCTGCCATTCCACAAAGTTGCCATCAGTGATGAGACAGGCCTGTCTTCTAAGCATGCCACAGCATTGTGCTCAGATCATTGAAGGTGAGAGGCACCTAGGTGCTGAGTGGGGTGGGGTCACAGCTGGAGGAAGTTGCTGGGAGCCTATGGGCTAATCTTCTTTCATGAACAGGAACACAGGCATTTTCCTTCCTTTTCTCAAGAGACTCCAAGAAACCAAGCCTGCGGGCACCTTGATCTTGGGCATCCAGCTTCCAGAATTTCAAAGCAATGACTGCTGTTTTAGTTACCAGGGCCCCAGTGCTGGGTCACAGTAGTCCTTGATGACATTCTCCTCCCTCCCTCAGACCTGCCAGGTCTTCCCTGGGACTCTGTTCCCTCAAAGCCTGGGACCTAGCTTTTCTGACCTTCAGCTTCTGGTTGGGGTTTGAGGAGGTTTCAAAGGAGTTCATAGGTTTCAAAAAGACTGCCATCTCATTGAAGGGTCACTGTTGCACAGAAAATGAGGGCAGTCTAGATCCATTTAGAATTTCCTGAAGGGCCAAGCCAGACAAAAAGTTCTGGGCTTTTGGCTAAAAATGGAAAGTTCCTTGCTGTGGTGTGTTTAGTCCTATATATGACTTCTATAGGAATTGTACATTTCATGACACCATCAAGGAAAGATGGAACAGCCCAGACTCTTCTGTTGGATACTAGCAACAGCAGCAGCAGTTTTGACTAGTAGATTTTCTGTTCAAATAGTGGAAAACCCACTGTTGATTTAGGCATTATGGAAAGCAATTGTTTGAGCTATACTTTTCTTTATTAAATGTGGTTTTTCATTTGTTGAACAATAGCATTTGGGTTTACAGAATGCTCCATTTCCATGACACTAATTAAAACCAGCATATGTGTACCTAAGTGGTTGTCTAGACGGGGAGCAATGCAAATTATAATCTATTCCCCCTTTACGAACTAATCAGTTCTGCTCAGTTAAGATTTCTTTGTGTTTTGCTGAATTTAATAATACCATTCATTAGGATTCATTTCTGTGCTATGGAAAATCTACATTTCATTATTTGCTAGGCACCCATCAGCACCTTCAGAGGGCTGCCCTGGCCCCAACCTTCCTCCTTGTGTTCCTGAGCCCAATCTATTCAGAACTGGGTGATAGAAAGCTCAGCCCATCTACTGCTCTCCGGAGGTCAAGTACAGAAGGGAGGTTGGGTAGGAGGTGATGCTAGATGGAAAGTGGGTGGAGAGATGGAAGCCAGCATCACCACAAGCTTCTGGTTTCCACTGCGGCACCTATACTGCTGTTTTCTTTTCAACGCCTCAATTTTTTCCATCAGCAAAATGGAACCAGTGACCCTTTCCTTTCTGACTTCAAGATTTTACAGAAACAAGATAGTGGGTCAAATGGCTTCTGTAAACAGCAAGATGCTCAGCACAAGAAGGCAAGTGGGGCAGAGGGAGGGCGGGATCCAGCTGGCCTCTTGGCTCCATCTCAGCAGTCCACAGGCCCTCCTGCCCTCTGACCCTACCTCTGCTCAGCCTCAGAGGTGACTTCTGGCTGGGCTGCTGGGTGGGAAAACTGTGCTGATGGTATGCCACACATCTCAGACCTGCAGGAAGAAGTCTAAGACTGTAATTTGTAGGCAGATCCTAGGAGCTGCTTTGGGCTAGGCTGGCTGACAGGCTAGCTAGCTCCTAGGATCTGCCTGTCTCCACCCCAGTGCTGAGTTACAGGAATATATATAGCCATGCCCAACTTTTACATGGATGCTGGGGATTTGAACTCAGGCTCTCTTGCTTTCAAATCAAGCTTTCTTACCCACTGAGCAATCTCCTCAGCCCCAAGAAAACTCTTTAAAAAAAAAAAGTCCTTCACAGTTAATAGTTGCTTGGTAAGAGATGCTCATGAGGCCCCATCCCTCCCTAAGGATCCATAACAGTTAATGGTGACTGGGGGAGGGAGAGATATTTTCTTCAATGGAATAGCCACTAATAAGGTGCTCAAGCTCCTGTAAATAAACCATCACCCGTGCTCTTATAAGCAGCCCTAATATACACAGAATATACACAGAAACACAAAAGCAGAAGGGGAGGGGGCACTAGTTAAGAAAAGGAAAGGGAGAGGGAAGGGGACAAGAGGGGGGTAACTAGTCATAACGAGACCCATTAATATATGCTAATAAACTCCTTTTAAAAGTCCTTAAGCATTTCCCTTCTTTTGCAAAACTAAGACATGAGATAGAGCCCTGTATTTGTATCCCTCACCCCTCTATCACCTAAAGGTCAGAATTAAAACAGTGTGTTCCTTTTCTGTGACTGCACAATAAACCATAGCTTTTTTGCACATGTATGTGTGTACATGTTTATATGCATATATGTTCACATATGTGCAGTTGTGTGTATATATATGCATGTGGACACTGGGTATGTCTCAGCATCTTTTCCTGTTGCTGTGGTAAAATACTCTGACAAAAACAATTTAAGGGAGAAAGGGTTTCTTATAGCTCATGGTTCTAAGTTACAGTCCATCCTGGTGAAGTTAAGGCAGCAGGAGCTTGCAGCATCTGGACACATTACTTCCACAGTCAGAAGAAAGCATGCCAGTGCTCAGCTTGCTTTCTCCACTGTTAGTTCAAGATGCCCTTCCTAAGGAATGGTGCCACCCACGGTGGGCAGATCTTCCCACCTCAATTAACTAAGTACTGGATCCACTGAGTCATCTCCCAGCCCACAGCTTCTTAAACTGTGGGTCATGAGCCCATGGGCGGTTGCATAACTGAATGTGAGAGTTCCCCCTCCCAATGGCAACAGTAAAAGGTTTCTGAACATACAATGACCAAATTAATTCAAAATCACAGGTGCAATGGATCAGTAGTGATCCTGGCAGCAAGCACCCTATTTTATCATATGACCTTCCTGCAGCCTTGGCTCTAAACACACATATGCGCATTTTCTACTGGGAATGCTGTGAGGCCACACAGCACTGATGCATGCTGCCCAGAATACCTCTGCTCAGATTTGAAACTGTTGTGAGTTATGCATTGCAGTTTTTTCACTGTCCGTACAAAGTTTTCTCTCCTTATAAGAAACACAATGGTTTGATTATGGGAAAAAAAAGACAAAATATTTTCCTGCATCATTCCTTGGTGTGTATCAAATTAGTATCTAATTTGATAGACTAATTGTGTCAGTGTGTTTTATTTGCATTTTATTTTACTTTTTATATATTTTATTTTTTTTATGTGTATGAGCACATCGCCTGCATGTATGTAAGTGCACCCATGTCATACAATACCCATGGAGGTCAGAAGAGGGCATCAGATCTTCTGGAACTGGAGTTACAGACAGTTGTTAGCCTCCATGTGGGTGTTAGGAATCGAACCCAGGTCTTCTGCAAGAACAACCAATGTTCTTAACTACTGAGCCATCTCTCCAGCACCATATGTTTGATTTTTAAAATTGCTGTTTGAGTTGCTGACTTGAGTTTCATTAAAAAAATTACTAAATGAATTTTGGCTTAAGATTAGGACAGAATTTCCAACAATTTCTGATATGGCCCTAAACAGACTTCTGCCATTTTATATTATGTGTTTCTGTGAAGTGGTATTCTCAGTATTGGCAATTATAAAATAAAAATATTGATCAGTTCTGAAAAACAGTGAAGATGCTCAGCCAAGATTCAGTTCTTTATGTAAAAATAAACAACCACATCCATCCCATCAGTATGCAAATCTGCTTTCATCGTTAACAAATGGTAACATTATATATCTATAATAAATTGTTTTCAAATAAATTTCCTTATGATTCATTCTCAGTAAATTTGATCTATTCACCTATTTCTATATGCTTGTATTCCTGGGATTGCACAATAGAAAAGAGGTCACTAGTGGAAAAAGCTAAAGCCCTGGCTTAAACAGCCCACATTTGTTACATCAGGGTTTCCAGGGTCAGAAGCAGGGGTGTGGCTCCTCTGGGTCCTCTGTATGGTCCCAGTCTGCCACAGAGCTGCTGGCCATGTCTGAGTCTCATCTGAGGCTCAGGTCCTCTTCCATTTCCTTGTAGCTATAAGCTTATTCCTCCTTAGGGTCAGCAGTGGCATCTTGATCTCTGGGAAGGTTCAAGTCTTGTCTTAAGCACACCTGACAGGACAGCCCATGCAGGAGATGCTCACCTTCAACTAACTCAGACTCAAACTGTTGGAAGATTTCACTGTGTCCTCAAAACTGCTTCACTTTTGCCATATAAGCTGGTCATAGGACTGATACCTGTCATGTTCACTGTTCTGCTAATGCTCAGGGGGATACCTGTGGGGACAAGAATCATGGGGCCATCTTGAAATTCTATCTACTTCATATATTTTGTTATATTTTCAGGCCTTTTTTTTTTTTTAGAAGATACATGATAGATAATGTTCTGGTTTGTTTCTTCATTGCTGTGACAAAATACTCTGACCACTACCAACTTGAGGAGGAAAGGGTTTATTTAGCTTACATATCCCAGGTCACAGTTCATCCGGGAGCCCAAGGTAGGAACTCAGGGCAGGAACCTGGAGCACAGGCCACAGAGGAATGCTGCTTACTGACTTGCTCCCCTGGCCCCTGCTCAGCCTGCTTTCTTATGCAACACAGGCCTACCTGCCCAGGGGTGGCACCACCCACAGTGGGCTGGGCCCTCCCACATCACTCATCATGAAGATGCCCCTCAGATATGGCCACAGGCCAGTCCAATAGAGGAAATTCCCCAATTTAGGCTCCCTCAACCCAGGTGTGTCAAGTTGACACTAAGCTATCCAGCACAGATAAATAGATAAATGATTGATAGATAATAGAGAGATAGAAGATAGATAGATAAATAGATAGATAGATAGATAGATAGATAGATAGATGATTGGTAGATGATAGATAGACAGGACTCTTATTTAGTAATGTCTCACAAGCATTCTATATTATTATTCATTGAATATTTTTAACTAGTCCCCTGTGGTTTAATATTAAATTTGTTTCCAAGTCTCATTAAAATATTGACATAAGACATTTACCTATTTATGTCCATGTGCTCTTGTATCTCTGCAGTCAGTGCATCAAGGGACTGGTTATGCTAAAGAGCACAGGCATTTTAAATTTTGATAAACATGGCTGAAGTATCTTGCAAACAAGGACTCTCAGTGAAAGTCCCTATTTCCTAAAAACTTTATGGGTTTTGGATAAGAATTAAATTTGATTTAAAATTTTCAAACACAGTAGAAATGGTATCTTGTTACAATTTGCATATATAGTTTTCCATTTGACTATTAATGAAGTAAGTTAATGGATTTAGAAGCTCTATTTTCATATAGCATTCTGTTTTATAATTATCTTTATTTCTCATTAAAGCACAGCCTTCCTTGACTGTATTGGGCAATATATTTGGTCATTCACCTTAGGGAGTCTGATCATCAAAGTCAGCTGTGTACATCCTCTTTTTCAGACACACCCCACACCCTTTCTCATTCTACACATTAACAGTGTCTGTTCTCTGCTGGACTCTTGGCCAGGAGTGGGAAATACAGATATAAAAATGGCATTCTTCTTACCACCAAGACTACCACCCTAAAGAGTTGTATATGAAGAACAAAGCATAGTTTAAGATATTGAACTTAATATCTTAATATCTTAATGGGACACATATCAACTTAATCTCCCAACCAAGGCCCAGGGAACATCATGGAAAATGAGGCAGAAAGAATGTAAGAGCTGGAGGACAGGGAGGAGTGCTGTGAAATGCTGCTTTCTGGACATGACATGGCTACCACAATCAGAAACTGATGGTTATGATTACCTGCACAAGACCAAGTCAGCCAAAATCACAACACGGATGGGTTAGATGATCTCAATTGCTATTGGCAATTGATAGTTTCTGCGGTAGAAAGAATCATTCTTTGGGGGGATGTGGCCACTGGCAGAATTCCCATGCTCCAGTGGATGGACCCACACTCATGTACATATGAACAGCACTAACTGGACTTAGTGAGTTATTTTTTTAAAGGACATGAAATTGGGAGGGGCGTGCTGAGAGAATATGGAGGGAGTTGGAGGGAAATGGGAATATATATGATCATATTTCATTGTATACATGTATGAAATTCTCAAGAATAAAGAAAATACTAGACATTGAATTTACATGTAAATATTGGTAATTCTCAAATCCCTTCAAAACACATAAGCCACCAAACATCATTCGAGAAAAAGACAGACATCATGAATAGCCACCCTGTGTCTATTAAACAACCTGAAATTGTTATTAGGGACATTCCCACAAGAGGACTCCAGGTCCAAGTGCTTCTCTGTCAAAGAAGAAATAATATGGGGCTGGCGAGATGGATCAGAGGTTAAGAGCACTGACTGCTCTTCAGAGGACCAAGTTTGATTCTCAGCACCCACATGGCAGCTAACAACCATCAACAACTCCAGTTCCGGGAAATCCGATGTCCTCTTCTGGCCTCCTCAGTCTTTGCATGACCTGGGTACACTTACATACATGCAGGAAAGACATACACATTTTAAAAAATAAATTAAAAAAGAAGAAATAATACAACTTCTGCCAAAGATCTTTCAGAAAATGAAGCATGGACAGTCTCTAATGCCTTGAGTCAACCAGAGCATGTTGCAAGAAAAGTAAAGATGATCTCTCTTGCAACATGGCTGCAAATATATGGGCAAAAATGTTAGCAAATCCTTAAAGCCTACTCCTGTACAGAACGGTGGTATTCAAGACAGTGTGGCACTGGCAGAGGAGAGACACACAAACCAATGGAACACAACTAAGGGTCCAGGAATTACCCTCAAACTTACAGTCAATTGATTTTCCTTGATACAACAGAAAAAATACAGTATTTCAAAACAAACAACACTGGGACACCATTCATGCAAAAAAAATTCAAAGTCTGAGGTATAGTTTCTATTCATTTTAGTATCCTAAAGCCCAAAACAAACAAAAGTGGAATGATTGTGAGTCAGGACCATCTGTACAAGCAAATGTACAACAGCTAAGCCAGGATGATATTAGTAAGCAAATACACAAGTAGGTCAAGGTAACCGAGTAGGGAGCTCAGAAATAGACACATAAAAATATAGACAAAAGATATTTGACATGCCTTTGGCGCATGCCTTTAATCCCAGCACTCGGGAGGCAGAGGCAGGCAGATCTCTATGAGTTCAAGGCCAGCCTGGTCTACATAGTGAGTTCCAGGACAGCTGGAGCTACAGAGAGACCCTGTCTCAAAAAGACCAAAAAAAAAAAGATATTTGACACTAAGGCAGTACCCTAGATCAAAGACAGCCTTTTCAAAAAATGGTGTTGGCACAACTGGACACCTGCATATAAAAGAAACTAATCTAGCCGGCTGTGCATGCTTTATCTCTAACTGGATTATAGAGCACTCAGCAGGCTGAGGCAGGAAGATCTTGAGTCTGAGAGTAACCTGGGGTACATTGTGAGACCCTGTCTCAAAAAAGAAAAGGAAAAAGGAAGAAATAGGCTCTAGACCAAAAATACAATCTTTTCTCTTTTTTTGGTCCAGCAAAAGATACATTCTACAAAAGAAAAAACAAGAAGGGGGCTGCAGAGATGGCCCAGCAACTAAGAGTGCTTGCTGCTCTTGCAGAGAACCAAAATTTTGTTCCCAGCATCTACACTGAGTGGCTCACAACCGCCTGTAATTCCAGTTCCAGGGATCTAACACCTTTGTCCTCCTCAGGCTCCTACACATGTGCACATACCCATACCCAGACACAAAACTTTTTAAAGTAACAAAAATAAAATCTAAATGCTTTTGATTTGGGGTTTATTTTGGGTTTTATTTTTATTTTGAGACAGGGTCTCCCTGTAGCCCCAGCTGACCTGGAACTCTTTATGTAGACCAGGCTGGCCTCAGTCTCACAGAGATCCATGTGCTCTGCCTCTGACTCCCAAGTGCTGGGATTAAAGGCATTCCCAGCTAAATTTTTTAAATAAATAAAATAAAATCTAAGAAAAACAACGTTGGCTTCCATGAACGTTCTGCTCTGAGAAGGACAAAGTTGAGAAAGAAGAAATCACAAACCATAAGAAAAGACTTGCAAAAGACACATCTTGAGGTTGAAGAGATGATTCAGGGGTTAAGAGCTTGGTTGCACTTGCAGAGGACCTGGATTCAGTTCCCAGCACCCACATGGTGACTAACAATCATCTATAACTCCAGTTCTAGGGTATCTGATGCCCTATTCTGGCCTTTGCAGGCACTGCACACTTGTGGTACGCTTATGCAGACAAAACACTCATACACATAAAATAAAAATAAATAATAAAAAAATTTAAAAGATATAGCTTATATTTACCAAAATATATTGTATCCAAAATATACTAAGCACAACAATAAAAGAACAAATAATTGGGTTAAAAACTGGTCAAAACACCTGGACAGACACCTCACCAAAAGTATATGTACATGTGGCAAGTAATAAAAGATGTTCAACATCGTATGTTAACAAAGACATGAAAATTAAAATAACAATGGTGCTGCTACCTACCTGCCAGGGTGTTCCAAAATTCAAAACAGTGACAACACCAAGTGCTGATGAGGATGTGAAAAAACAGGAACACTCATTCACTGCTGGTGGGAGTCTAGAATGGTGCCTCCACTTTGAAAAGAGTTTGGTGGTTCCTCATAAAACCAAACATCTTCTGAACCTATGCTCTGTAATCATGTTCTTTGTAATTTCACCGACTTAATAAAATGTGTCCACACAAAGACTAGAACATGGATGTTTGTTATTCGTGATTGTAAAAGTTTGGAAGCAGCCACAATGTCCTTTGGTAGGTGAGTAGATAAACCATAATTCACCTAGACAACGGGATATATGGTCAAATCTAAAGTAAATGAGCTATCAATCCATGCATAGAGATGGAGGAAACTTAAGTGCACATTGCCAAGTCAAAGAAGCTGATCTGTAAAGGCTTTAGTCTGCACAATCCCAACGGTGATAATCTGGAAAAGGCAAACTGTGGAATCTATGAAAGGATTAGTGATTGCCAGGGATTTGGGAGGAGGGAAGGAGCATGAAGGATTTTTAGGACAGTAAAACTTTTGTTGTTAGTGGCGGTGATGCTTATAGTGGTGGTGATGGTGATGGTGTATGCACACATGTATGTGCATGCACATGCCACGGATACATATGGAGGCCAGAAGACAACTTTTCGGGGGTTGGTTCTCTCCTTCCACCTTGTTTTGAGGCAGGTTTCTCTTGTTTCTGCTGGCTTCAGGTTAGCTGACCGATGAGTTTCTGGCCAGTTCTCCCTTCTCCGCCTCCCATCTCACCAGAGGAGTGCTGGGAATGTACCATTATACCTGGCTTTTTAGAAACTTGGATTCCAGGACTCAAATTCTTATTGTCAGGTTTGTGCAGCTGGTGCTTTTACCCACCGAGCCATCTCCCCAGCTCCATACAGTAAAACTACTATGACTGTCACTACACTGGTAGATACATGTCATTATACATGTGTCAAAACCATAAAATGGGAGCATTCAGGATGGTTGCTCAGTGGTTAAGAGCAAACACTCAAACATGTAAAATAAAATAAATATTAAAAACACACATAATCAAATGAAAAAATTCATAAAATGTGTGGACTTTGGGTATGCTGTGTCAATGAAGGCTTATCGGTTGTAACAAAGATACAACAGGGGTGTTGGTAGAGAGGGGAAACTGGGGGGAAGCAGGGAGTATATGGGCATTCTCTGTACCTTGGGCTCAATTTGTCTGTGAAACTCAAACTGCTATAAAAATAAAGCTTATTATTTTTGTTTGATTTTCTTTTTAATTGGAAAACAGTAGCATATACTTATAGGGCGCAAAGTAATGTTTAGATCCCTGTACCCATCGTGGAATGACCAAATTAGGCTAATTACCATATCCATCACCTTAAATATCTATCATTTCTTTGTGGTGGGGATATTTAAAACCCATGTCCTAGCTAGCTTTAACTGTCAACTCGATACAGCCTAGAGTCAGTCACCTGAGAAGGGAATCTTAGCTGAGGAATTTCCTAGATATGATTGGCCTGTGGGCTTGTCTGTGGGGGATTGTCTTGATTGTTAATTGATGTAGGAAAGCCCAGCCCATGGTAGGCAGTACCATCCTTAGGCAAGTAGTCCTGGGATATATAAGAAAGCTAGAGACTGGAGAGATGGCTTAGCCATTAAGAGCACTGGCTGCTCTTGCAGAGGACCCAGGTTCAGTTCCAGTACCCATATGGCTGCTAACAACCATTCATAATTCCAGTTCTAGGGAATCCAATGCCCTCTTCTGAACTCCACAGGCATTGCATGACAGTGGTGCACTTATATACATGCAGGCAATACACTCACACACATAAAATAAAAATAAAAATATATATTTTTAAAAAGGAAAGCTAGTCAAGCATGAGCCAGAAAGCAGCATTCCACCATGTTTTCTGCTTCAGGTTCCTGCTTAAGTTCCTGCCCTGACTTCCCTCAGTGATGGACAGTGACCTGGAAATGTGAGCCAAATAATTTTTTTTCCTTTCCTAAGTTGTCTTTAGTCAGAGTGTTTTAATCACAGCAACAGAAGGGAAACTAGAACACCCCTCCTTTAGCAGAAATACATATAATATTATTAGTAACTTTGGTCACCATGCTATGTAGTAGGGCACCAGAAACCACAGCTTCTGTTCAACTCAAACTTTATATCCTTGGATGAAGATCTCCCCATCCTCTCCCCAAGGCCTCACCATCTGGATCTTCCCTTCTACTCTTTACTTCAGTGAGTTTGTCTTTTCAGACTCCACATGAAAGTGAGGTCATGGGCTGTTCTGGTTTGTTTCTCCTTTGCTGAAACAAAATATTCTGACTACTACCAACTTGGGGATGAAAGGGTCTTACATCTCCTGGGTCACAGTTCATCAGGCAGCCCAAGATAGGAACTCAGGGCAGGAACCTGGAGGAAAGAGCTGGAGGACAGACCATGGAGAAATGCTGCTTACTGGCTTGCTCCATTGGCCCATGCTCAAACTACTTTCTTATACAATATATAGGCCCATCTGCCCAGGGGTGGCACCCACAGTGGGCTGAGCACTCCCACATCACTCAATGGAGGAAATTCCCCAATTGAGGCTCCCTCAACCCACGTGTGTCAAGTTGGGCTATGTGTGTTTCTATGCCTGACTTATTTCTCTTAGCAGAAGTCCCCAGTGCTGTCACTTGTGCTGTCATGCATGACAGAATTCTTGCATTTGAAGCTGGTGATCACATTGGGTATGTACCACTTCATTTTCATCATTTATTCATCAGTGGGCACTTTGATTCGAATGTTTTAAATAAACAGCTAATGCTTTTGAAAGAAAACTGGCCTTGCAGGATCAAGTCCAGCATTTTACCTGAACAATAGTTGCCACATAGGAAACATGGTCCACGGCAGAGCAATGCAGACAGAGCCCCTAAGGCCTTGAGACAGCAGTGAGATTCACAGAATTTGGAAGGATCTAGGGTAAGGTTTAGCTCCTGACACTAATGCCCTCGAGGAAGCCCCATTCTGGGTAACACGGGACAAAGGCTCATCTTGTGCTGTCCCCAGCTCCATCTCTGTCCCTGGCAGAAAAGTGGAAGGAGATGGGGGGCGGGAGTCAAAAGAGAAGAGAGAAGAAATGGTGTGGAGAGCAGAAACCACTATGAGCTAGAAAGGAGGCAGGGGCAGAGTGGGAGGTGATAGGAAGAAGCAGGAAAAGGGAATGGAGAGAGAAAACTCAGAAACATTTTACAGCATTTGGGAGAAAATGTCATGTCAGGCAGGACTTTGTAATTACTGTCATCTGTGGGATGTTTCAGGCCACAAGAACCAAATAATTATGATGTCATGAGCCTCCAAGTGCAGTCCCCAAGTCAGCATGCAGTCATCAGAGGTAGTGGTTTGTGTGTTGTTGGGGACAGACTGTGCCTTGGTCATAGCACACTCTACATGACATAGTCCTTTGCGGAACAGAAAGAAGACATCTCATGTGAGTATAGCAATCAAACAGGAATGTGCATGTGTACAGATGGGCCAGGGAGTCTGGAATGTAGAAGTTGACCTTTCATTCAAAGCAGTCTCTGCCACTGTATCCCTCCCAGGAGGCCTCAGCCTCAGCTTCGATGCCTCCAGGCATGGGAAGCTCATGACAGCTAGGGATGGGAAGTAGCAGAACAGGCAAATCTTTGGGAAGAGGAGAGGCCCCTTTCTACTTCCCGATGGTCAAGAGGTTCCAGCCCAAGCTCATGAGCTTACATCTACTTAGGCAGATGTCTAGTCAGAACGCTCATCTTGGAGCCTTGCTGTGCAGTAGCTGTTGGATCTTAAACAAGTCATTTGGTCTCTTTGAGTCTAGTTTGACTTCTGTTGCTGTGGTAAATGTCATGACCAACAGCAACTTAAGGAAGGAAAGGGCTTATTTCAGCTTCCAGGTTATAGTCCATCATTGAGGAGAGTCAGGGGAGAAGCCCAAGCAGAAACTATGAAGGAACACTGCTTGCTGGCTTGCTCATGAGCTCATACTTAACTAGCTTTCTTACACAGGCCAGGACCACCTGCCCAGGGAATGGTGCCACCCAGAGTAGGCTGGGCCCTACATCAATTAGCAATCAAGACAATTCCCCACAGACATGCCTCCTGAATGTGCGCTTGGCTCTTTCCACAGCTGATCATGGAGCAGCCTATCTGGAGGTATAGAGTGGTTAGGGAGGAACAGACAGGGGTGAGCAGAGGCCTGGGATATGGAGGAACAGAAAGAGAAAGCCCACCTGAAGGACAAGAGGATAAGAAAGGCTCCAAAGTAATGAAATCCAGGGGCTGGAAAGTGGTACATTGACCCATCTCCTCCATGGTCATCTCCACCAGGGCCACTGATGGCCAGAAGTGACCAAGAACCCAGTTCTTGCAGATAATGTGTAACACTGGTGAAATTATTACCGATTTGGAGCTCATATTACCTTCAAGTATTGTTCATTCCCCGTGGGAGGCAGCCTGGGTGGCAGCTCTGTTCACAGAGGGCTGTTTAGTCCATTCCTTGCTGCTGTGACATAACACTGACCAAAACCAACTTGGGGGAGGAAAGGTTTTATTTGGCTTATAGATTACAGTCCTTGAAGGAAGTCAGGGCAGGAACTCACATAGGAGCAGAGGGGGGAATCATAGAGGAAAGCTACTTACTGACTTGCTTCCCCCTGGCTTGCTCAGATATTTTTCTTATACAGACCAGACCCACCTGCCCAGGAATGGCACTGCCCACAGTGATCTTGGCCCTCCTACATCAATCAGCAGTCAAGAAAATGCCCCATAGACATGACTACTGGTCAGTCTTATGGAGAAAATTCCTCCTCAGCTGAGGCTCCTTCTTCCCAGATGTTTCTAGTTTGTGTCAAGTTGACAAAAACTAACCAGCACAGGGGCCTTCGGGGTACACAACATCTCTGAGTCATTCAAGATCCCTACCCAAGGAAAACTCAGTTGAGGTGAGACGAGCCAGGAGGAGGTGAACTCTAACTGGGAAAGAGGCAAGGCTGAGAGTGGGCAAAGCAGCCATGCAGAGGGAAGCTGGAGGGTCAAAGGAAGGCCAGCATGGAGAGAGGGTATAAGTAAATGCTAGTGAAGGTCAGGTAAAAATCATGCCCAGTAAAGGGTGCTCCTGTTTTGGAGCCAAGTCAGAGCAGCTGCAACACAGCTGGCTGGTTTCCTCTGAAGTTTGGAGATTGTCAGGTCTGTGCTATGGATTTAGGAAAGACCAGTACAGATTTGGTGGGCCCTGCTAAACAAGGAGGCCTCAGGCATGGTTTGAACATTGAGCACGTTCTTCCCAGGAGCTAAGCAGGAAAGCACAGATGGTCAGATAGCATACCTGGCAGTTTAACTGTTTCAGAAAACCTTGATCAACTCCACACATTCACAGTGTCCAAAGATCAATGGCAGGGAGAAGTTAACCACCTGGATGAGGGTTCCAAAACAAAAGTCAAGACCTTCAGCAACAGCCCCTATCAGGCCCTTCAGGTTTGCCAGCCTCCAGTTCTGGCCATTTGTAGAGCTGCAACCAGAACATGTGTCCCACCCTGGGCTTCCCTCAGATAGGCAACCCAGATGGACACCTGCGACACAGCATACCCAGCATGCAACAGAGTAACTCACACATACAGCTGATCTGGACCACGGTTTTCTGGCTTCACCCTAGCTCAGAGTTACCTGGGCCCATGGTAGGAGGTAAAGGTAAACTTTACAGCCAAATATGCCTGGCTCTTCCTAAGATCATGGGTTCAGATGGGGCACAGTGCATGATGCAGGTTTCCCAATGAGTGCCCAGAGGGACTCAATGACATAACCCTGCACGGTAGAGGAATTCCTAACCATATGACTAAGCTTTAGGCAGTGAGAGACTGAAGATCCACACGACTGAAATCAGTCACAGTTTTCCTAGCTTGCGGTGTCCTACCTGGTCATGTGTCAGTCTGTATATCCTCTCCTTTTCTGGCTCCACTGCCCTTCTGCTTCCCTGGAATTGCAACTTCACCATCCTTCTCCAATCTGGCCTTGGGCTCAGTTTTCTAGAGACAGTGTGCTAAGGCAGGGCCATTCCCAGAGAGAGTCACCACCCTTAACTCCTAAGCACCCACAGACAAAACATAGAAGCCCAATCCCTGATGGCATCTTTATAGTTTCCTGCCTTTGAGGATACAATGCGAGACAGCACAGGCGTCCGCATCCTTAGGCTGTGTTGTAATTCATGTGACAGTTGTTATTCCAGACAGTCTGAGAGCTTCCAGAACCATGGTAGTGTCCCACACCTCGTTATTCACAGAATGTTTTGGGGTTCCATTATGAGGTGCTCCCAACCTCAAAATGCAGGCTGAAGTTCTTGCCTCTGTACCCCTATTTTGACATAGTCTTTGCAGGTGCTCTAGTTTCATTTCTGTCACTGTGTTAAAATACCCTGACAAAAAGAAATTTAGGGGATTAAGGGGTTCATTTCATATTAGAAATCCAGGTTATAGCCTATCATTGTGGGGAAGTCAAAAAGCAGAGAAAAAATGAAGAAGTGCATATATGTTTGATTGTTTGCCTGTGCTCAGCTTAATTTCTCCATTCTTATGCATACTCTTAGGACACCCCTGCCTAGGGAATGGTGCTGCCCACTGTGGGCTGGGTCTTCCCACACCAATTAACTTAAGATACTCCCCCACAGACAGGCCCACAGGCCAACCCAAAGAAGACAATCTCTTATTGAGACTTGCTTCCTAGGGGATTTTACGTTATATCAGGTTGACAATTAGAGCTGACCACCACAGCAAGTATCACCAAATTAAGATGATTTCTGAACTGTGGTGAATGAGTTCCTTCACTGGAGGTAATGCTGTGTGAAACAGCAAGCAGCCGTAGCTTTGAGTCCCTGCTTGTGTTCCTGCCCTGACTTCCCCCAATGGTGGACTGTAACCAATAACCTGAAATAAACCCTTTTGGTCATGGTATTTATCACAGCAACAGAATGAAATTAGAACAGGGAGCAGAGTAAAACATCATCCCAGATTTGGTGCTAATACGTGGAGCTGTGGGTCCATTATTGTGTAAGTTTTGGTAGCTCGTCAAGCATCTGTCCCCTTGGCTTACAAAATCAAACAAGTAAACTCAGAGGCATAAGCCCAGATAAACACCACCTGCCTCTCCATTTTACAAGTTTACTTTTTAATCCACCCCCCTAATCCAGAAATGTGCTTCCTTCACACTGAGGACTTTCTGAGGAAGAGGCTTTGTCAGGAGAGTGGGTCCCTGTCCCAGTCTCAGCCCACTGTGTGGTAGGTATTAATTACTCCCTTGATCACCGAGCAACATCTGCACACTTCAGCTTTGGGGGAGGGTGGCAATTTGCAGCTCAGTGGGTGGTGGCTGTGGTGTGGATGGGAGTTTGCTGAGAGCTTATGGGGCTGTACATAGAGCAGGCAAGCATGCATTCCCTAAGAAGGGAACCCTCATGGTGGCACCCTACCTTGGCAAGCAGATGGATTCCATGGCAGGAGGTCCCACACTGGCTTATTTCCTACTCTAAGTGACAGACTCTTCCCCTCATTCTATCAATAGAGTCACAGCTAGCGGATTATTAGAGTGAGTGTTACACCATTAGCCATATTGAATAAGAAAAGTTTGTCCTAGGTTGGGGGGACACTAGTCTGACCTACCCCACTATGTATACATGTTTGGCAAGACTTTTGACTTCCCTGTTTGGTTACAGGGTGTGGCCAGAACTTCCAGGGCTGCTAGAACTGCTGTGTACTATACAGAACATAGGTTGATTACTTCCTTTAATTAAGGGAAATTTTGCTCTCAAAATACACCTACCCCTGAGGAATTGTTGACTCATGGCACCTTGACTCTCTCCACCCAGACTCAGATGAACACATACCAGGCCAACAACAGCACATCCTCGGAGTTTTCTTGATGCCTGTATTCCCTGGTCATTCATTTCTGCCTTTATTAGGGGTCTCCAGAAAAACAGAACCAACCAAAGTATGTGGGGGGTGTTTATTAAAAGGGATCTATTAGACTAGCTCCAATGACCAGAAGCTATAGTCCCACAGTAATGATCTGTATGCTGGAAAGCCCAGGAAACCAGTAGCTGCTCTGTCCAAAAGCTGGAAGCCTCAGAACAAGAGGAACCAATAAGACAGCCCTAGCCCAAGGCTAAAAGCCTGCACAGGCAGGCCCTGGAGAGTCCTGGCACAAGCCCATGTTCAAGGACTAAAGAATCTGGAGTCTGAAGTCCATGGGCAATGTGAAAGCAAAAGAACACCGGTTGAAGAAGATTCAAGAGTCTACTGTGGTGGTACATAGAGGAAAATGAAATTAAGAATTAAAGTAAAATTTGGGGGGCTGGAGAGATAGCTCAGTCAGTAAAATGCTTGTTGTACAAATATGAGGACCTGAGTTTGGTTCCCAGAACCCATAAAAAAGTCAAGTACGGTGGCATGCATTTGTAATCTTAGTTCCGGGGAGGTAGAGACAGGCAGAGCCCTGGGGCTCACTGGCAAACCAGCCTGGCCTAATTACTCACTGAACCCCAGGTCCCAGTGAGAGACACTGTCTCTAAAAACAAGGTGGACAGCTCCTGAGAAATGACAGCTGAGGTTGGCCTCTGACTTCCACATGCACACAAGCACACATATACACTCACATGCACACAAACACACACACGCAAAGAAAAAGAAAGTCAAGGTAAGTTTAAGACAGAAGCTGTTCTAGTGTACTTTTCTGTTGCTGTGATAAAAACAATGACTAGAACCAGACAAGGCTGTCCACTAGCTCCACTTCTTTTTAACAAAGTGCTTGAAACTCTTGCAACAGCGATAAGACAAGAGAAGGAAATTAAAGGAATTAGAAAATAAGAGATCAAATTATCCCTTTTTTCAGACAATATGACAGACAATATCTAAGAGATGCCAAAAATTCCACCAGGAAACTCCCAGAAATGATTAACACATTCAGTAAATTAATTATAAAATTAATCCACAAAAGTCTATAGCCTTTCTATATACCAATAACAAGCAAGCAGAGAAAGAGTACATGGAAACACTCCCTTTCACAATAGCTGCAAAAAATTAAAATATCTCAGAATAAATATGACCAAAGACATTAAAGACCTCTACAATGAAAATTTTAAATCTTTAAAGAAAAAGACTGAGGAAGACATCAGAAGATGGAAATACATCCCATGTATTGGAAGAATTAATATTGTGAAAGTGACCATCCTACCAAAAGCCATTTATAGATTCAATGCAATGCCAATCAAAATCCCCATGAAATTCTTCACAGAATTGGGAAAAACCATCCTAAGATGGAAGCACAAAAGACCTCAGATAGCCAAAGCAACCCTGAGCACTAAGAGCAATGCTGGGGGGACTATCCTACCAGATTTTAAACTATTACAGAGCTATAGTCATAAAAATAACATGGTACTGGCACAAAAATAGATCCATAGATCAATGGGACAAAATTGAAGACCCAAATATGAGTAATTGCAATTTTAGCCACCTGATATTTGACAAAGGGGCCAAGAACATTCACTAGAGGAAAGACAGCATGTTCAGCAAATGGTCCTGGCAAAACTGGATCTCCAACCTGTAGAAGAATGAAACTAAACCCCTATCTTTCACCTTGCACAAAGGTCTACTCCAAATGGATCAAAGACCTCAATGTGAAGCCTGAAACTCTAAAACTGTTAGAAGAAAACATTGACAATAACCTACAAGATATAGGTGTAGGAAAGGATTTCCTAAGCCGGACATCAATTGCTCAGGAAATAAGGTTAAGAATCAACAAATGGGACCTCATTAAACTAAAAAGCTTCTGTACATCAAAATAAGCAACCAAGGAAGTGAAGAGAAAACCAAAAGGGTGGGAGAAAATCTTCACCAGCGACATATCTGACAGAAGTTTAACATCCACAATATATAATGAACTCAAAAACCAAAGGAACCAGGGAGGTAAAGGAAAAGAAAGAACAGTAAGAGAAAGAGAAGAACAGTAGGAAACAGGAGTTAACAAGGGAGATATGGATAAAAATTAGGTTAGTTTAAGCGAGGGGGAAGGGAAGGGTATACAAGGAACCTAGGGGATAAAGGGAAAGAAGGAGATCAAGAGAGGTAGGACCATAGGA
>NW_008352891.1:4787520-4788181 GCF_000622305.1 Nannospalax galili
TTTAATCTTTGGTTATACTTTCCTTTTGGGTGTTTAAGGCCATACAGTTAGTCCAGATAAACGAATTTATTTTTACTCTTAAGGTCATTTGAGGATCTGTTCTTCAGGGGTCACATTGAGGAGCCCCAGCAGACCTCAATCTTATCCAAAGGAATATAGACAACCTATTACTGCTAGATGAGGAACAGCTAACCTTCCTAAAACAAAGACCTCTATATAGGCTGACTAGATTCACCAGATGGACAAGTAGTGGGGAAGAGCTGAGGGTGCCGACAACACAGTAGCAGGAATGACAGAGTATAAGGGCTTTAGTGGGTGGGGGGCCTATGGGAGGGTGCTCTCTGGTAAGTGGATGCATAGAGGAATAAGATGGTTTGGGATGTTCTGTGTGATATACACACAAAAAAATCAACAAATTTTTAAATGAATTATATTTGAGGAGGAGGCATAAAAATTCACATCATGTTAATTAGTAGAGGTGATAAACATTACCATTGAAATCTACCCGATGACTTTATATCCATACACAGGTGCCAAGGATCTGAGTCAACTGACTATGTATTAGTAAAAATCAGATACATACAAGTTAGAGACACATGTCCCAACATCTAAGTGCTATCAGCCATACATTTATATACATACAGGCTTATATTTCTAATTC
>NW_008352891.1:4788455-4818062 GCF_000622305.1 Nannospalax galili
GTTGATCTTCACCAGTGACACATCTGACAGAGGTGTAATATCCAGAATATGTAATGAACTCAAAAAATAGAGAATCATGACAAGAAGTAACCTAATTAAAAGATGGGCTAAGGAGCTGAACAGAGCGTTCTCAAAAGAAGAAGTAAAGATGGCTATGAAGCATCTTAAAAGATGTTCAACATCACTAATAATTAGGGAAATGCAAATTAAAACCACTTTAAGATTTCATCTTACCCTAGTCAGACTCGCTAAGATCAAGAGAACAAATGATACCAAATGTTGGAGAGGATGTAGGGAAAGGGGAATGCTCATCTATTGCTGGTGTGGTTGCAAACTTGTTCAACCCCTATGGAAAATAATGTGGAAAACCCTTAAAAAACTACAAATGAACCTACCATTTGAACCCAGTTATTCAACTCCTTGGCATACACCCAAAGAACTCATCCTATTGCAGAGACACTTGTACATCCATGTTTGTTGCTGCTCTTTTCACAATAGCTAAGAGATGGAAGCAACCTAAGTGCCCTTCAACTGACACGTGGTTAACAAAAATGTACATTTACACAATGGAGTTCTACTCACCAGTAAAGAAAGATGAAATCATGAAATTTGCAGGTAAATGGATGGAACTAGAAACTGTTATACTAAGTGAAGTAACACAGACTCAGAAAAACAAACAACATATGTTCTCCCTCATATGTGGATCCTAGCATCAAATCCTTGTGAGTATGTATCCAGACAGTACAGGAACTAGGATAATGAAAAGGAACCAGGGAGGTAAAGGAAAGGAAAGAACCTGAGAAAGTAGAGCAGTAGGTAACAGGTGTTACTAAGGGGATATGTATTAAAATGGTGTTATTTAAGTGGGAGGGGGAGGGAGGGTTATACAAGGAATCTTGGTCATAAAGGAAAAGAAAGAGCTCAAGAGAATTGAGACCATAAGAAATGGGTATTATTAAGGGAGAAATGGGAAATTGGAGGCACTTTAAATGGGGAAACCATCGTGGAAGGGTTAGACAATGCAAGAGATAAATAACACTTAGCTAGTTTTAAAAAACCAGAGGGAGGCCTGGTGTGGTGGCACACATCTTTAATCCTAGCACTTGGGAGGCAGAGGCAGGTAGATCTCTGTGGGTTCAAGGCCAGCCTGGTCTACATAGTGAGTTCCAGGACAGCTGGGGCTACAGGGAGACCCTGTCTCAAAGGGACCAAACTTTTAAAAATTAAAAAAAAAAACCAGAAGGAACCATATCAGTCCAAAACCCTACTGACAAATTATACATACAACTAGTTCAAGGAACAAAATATATGTCTAGTCAAGGTTTATCTGAGAATGCTTGGTTTTTGCCTAAGCTTTACCTACATAACACATGGTAATTAAAAGTACCACATTGATGGAACTAACCTTCTTGGATGTTTAACAACCATACTTTGAGGTCTATACTAATCTGGTCAGAGGGACCTAAAGGACAGTTTTTGCTCCTTGCCCTCCTAGGTTGACTAAGTTCCAGGGGACTATGGGGCATCTCTCAAAATGTCCTGTAACTGTGTGAGTCATCTGTCTTCTTGTTCAGGGAGGCCATGAGACTCTACCAGATGGACTTGAACCAGTGTCCAGTCTATAAAGAGGAGGGTCAACAAAGAGGGAACATTTCCTCCATGCTTCCATGTGAAGCCATCTGTGGTTGAGCAGGACTTTGACTTATCTTCGCATAGGCGGAACTGGTAAAAGAAAGGAGCCAGGGGCTCCTCCCAAGCTCATGTGACCCCTGAGGAACAAATCCTCAAATGACCTGAAGAATGAAAATAAATTGGTTTATTTGGGCCAACTTTATGGTCTTAAACACCCAAAAGGGAAGTATAACCAAAGATTAAAGTGATCAGCATATTTCTTTAAGAATTCATGTGTATAGCTAAAGGCTACATAACATGAACCAATGCCAGACAGGAGATACCTTCCTTTGGGTTGTTGGCCAGGTTGGCCCAAGAGACAGTGACCCAGTATAGAACTGGGAAAATGAACAGCAGACCCCAATCTTTTTTTTTTTTTAATTTTGGTCCCTTTGAGACAGGGTCTCCCTGTAGCCCCAGCTGTCCTGGAACTCACTATGTAGACCAGGCTGGCCTTGAACCCACAGAGATCTGCCTGCCTCTGCCTCCCAAGTGCTGGGACTACAGGCGTGCACCACCATGCCTGGCAGACCCCAATCTTACCTAAAGGAATGTTGGCAACTGGTTGGTAATAGATGAAGAGCTAAGCTTCCTAAAACAAGGGACTCTAGATAGGCTGACTAGACTCAGCAGATGGACTAGCACTGGGGAACGGCCAGGGGCACTGATAACACAGTGGACAGTAACAGGGATGACAGAGTATATGGGCTCCAGTGGGAGAGGGGGAGGCTATGGGAGGGTTCCATTTGGGATAGGGATATAAAGATGAATAAGGATGTTCTGTATGAAATACACCAAAAAATCAATAAAAAGATAAAAATAAAAAACAATGACCAGAAGCAACTTGGTGGGGGAAGGGTTTGGCTTACCGCTCACAGTCCATCACTGAGGGAAGGCAAAGCAGAAACTCAAGGCATGAACCTGGAGGCAGAAACTGAAGCACAGACCACTGGCTTGCTTCCTCTGGTCTGCTCAGTCACCCCGCCTATATGGCCCAGGCCCACCTGCCCAGGGATGCCACTACTAACAGTGGACTGAGCCTTCCTACATCAACTAGCAATTAAGAAATTGCCTCACAGACATGGCTTCAGGTCAATCTGATGCAGGTTTCCTCCTCTCAGGTATCTCTAGTTTGTGTCAGGTTGACAAAAACTAACCAGCATAGACACTAAACTCTAGAGTCGGATGATGGTTGCACCGGGGTCACCTTACACCGTCAGGACTGGCTGTGGGAATTGTCTCCAGCAGCACTGACGGGTGTAGACAGAAACACAGAGGGCTCCTCCCATCATGCTTCAGCCTGGACCCTGGACCTTGAACCCTTGACTCTCCCTGAAATTAAGAAAATGATTCTCAACTAATACGGCAACAGTAGAAAGAGATACGACGTGTATTCCGTGGCACTGGAGGAGAGATTGGTGTGAATGGTGAACGAAGTTTACATCTTGCACTGCAAGCCTGGTAAACTTTTCTTTCCATTATGTGTCCGTCATGGACTGATCTTTCTTGTTTGCAACAGCCTTGTCTTTTCCTGCCCTTGCGCCAGTGCAGGAAGGAACAATCTTCCTCCCATGCAATTGAGCACCCGCATCCCTCAAGGAAGCCACAGCCAGGATCTTGATTTTGAAGGTTAGAAGAAAATGCCATCAAAGCTGATTCCCTGAAAAACTCCCTATCACAAAAATTCCCTTCAATGATAATTGCTGACTTTGTCCTGTTATCAGCCACCCCCACCGCCCCCAAGCAGCTGGGCTTCCAAACTGTCTGCCGACTGCTTCCTAGGGTTGGTTCTTAACTCTTCCATCACCAATTATATTTTACGTGTGCAAATATGCATGCTCACCAATGCTCCCAAAAACCACAGACACCTTGAACATGATTTGTAACACAGTGATTATACTGGACATGGAGGTGCACGCCTTTGATCCCTTGTAGGAGGCAGAGGCAGGCAGATCTCTGTGAGATCGAGGCCAGCCTGACCTACATAGCAAGTTCCAGGCCAGCTCGGGCTACAGAGAGACCCTGTCTCAAAACAACAAAACAAAACAAACAAGAAAAAGACACTGATTGAAGGGCTTATAACAAAAAAGTCTGTTAAGAATGTGTTAGAAACAGAGGAAATGAATTGGCAAGGCAAGCGTCACATGTTAACACTGACAGGGTAAGAGGTTCTCCTTAAAAAGAGGCAGCTTAATTTGCGAGGGATCTGCCATGCCACCCCACCTGCCCGTAGGAGCCTCACCACAGCTACTAGGAGGCCCAAGCAAAGGCTGCACTATGCAGAACAGTGAGGGGGTTAAGCGGCACAAGGGAGACTGGGCCCTCGAAGCCACCAGTGGAATGCATAGCAAACTGAGCTCAGGCTCTGGCTCATTTGTAGTCTTGGCAGCTTGTCTGTACCAAATAAACGGCTGAACAAAGAGACCTTGATTTGGATGGTTTTAAAATGGGAGCAGGTTGATTTCACTCAGTATTTGACTACTGCAAAAAATCATGCTAGTTGGGATTTCAAGCACTCTGTTCTCTATCTCTTGGGGTAAACTGACTTTTAAATGAACACAGCTACATGCCTAAACCAGGATGGAGCTTGAAGAGTGCTTTTTCTCCCACCCAAGGCTTACCACCTTTTGAAAGAGACCTCTTTGTGCTGACTTCCAGTTTATAGGTCTGAGCTGTTCCTACCCAGCAAGCACGGAAAGCCTGTGGGATCTGGGGCCCAGAAGAGCAGCAGGCTTACAGCTGAATAAGGCACAGGGATGACTTCTGATTACACTTGAGGAGGGTGACAAGAAATTCCTACCCCACCCTCTCTGCCCTCTTCCTTTCTCTCTATATATAGGGAGAAGGGTCAAGGGCTGAGAGCACTGGACTTATGGGGCATTCTGGACCCATCCATGCAAGCTGTTGACAAGATCTGACCTATGGTATCTGTTGCTTGTTGACTCAACCACCCATCCACTCCTCCATCATCATTCCCCAAGCACTGGCTAGCCCCTCCTTGAGCACTTGGTACATGCTAGATGCTACTGAAGAGATCCAGCTTAACATGTCTCCAGTCATCTTGTTCATAACTGCCACTCTGCCTGCAGGTGCCCAGGCACACATCCTCAACCCTATATGACCATCAGTTAGAGAGTCTCCTGGGTGGATTATGTCCTCAACCTCAACCCTATGTGACCATCATTTAGAGAGTCTCCTGGGTGAATTATGTCCACATTGTTTCTTAACTGACAATGGGTATGTTGACGGTCTTTGAGAAAGGCCAAGTACCTTCCAGTTGGGTCTGGCCTACCTTTGTTAGCACGCAACCTGTTCATGCTTTGGGTGCTTTTGCTGTTGTATAAGAGAGGCTTCATCTGTAAGTCAGTCCTGGATTTGTGCAATGCTGGATCCATCTGAATCTCTTCAGTCTTTCACCTTTGGAAGTTGGTTCTCAAGCACTGAAATAGGGTTTTTCTGAAATAACTACAGAGATCTGAATGAATCTAGGATTCCCACCACCAAGCCCCACCCACCATATTCATAACTACACATATACATAGGGAAACTTGTAGAGCCCCCAAGAACAGCCTGCCGGGAACATGTGGCAACCCATTGGTTCCATACACCATGAGACAGACCCAGGCTGAAGTCCCATCAGCAGCCTCAGAGGTCTGTCCGGCCCACTCCCAGTCATGTGAATAAAAGCAAAAAGGACGATGTGAGTGAGATCTCCAAGCACACAGTGTCTTACTGGCTCCTCCAGCTGAGCATGCACCTCTCTCCAAAACAAGCTTACTCTGCTTCTGGAAGATTCCTCTGTGGACAATATGAGGGTTTCATTTAACACACTCCTTCCAGCATGTCCCAATACAGAGCAGCTCTGCATCCTGTATTGCCCAGCTCTTCTCTCAGCAATCCCATGTGTCATCTAGGCTGTTGGCTCACCTGCTGTATAAAAAATAAAGCAAGAGACAGAGATAAACTCTTACCACAGAGCCACTCTGGGGAAGACAGAGGTTTTTATAAAACATTTCATCTCTTCAAGGCTTCTGTCCATCCTATGTAGTGTCTAATTTAATCCTCCTCATAATGATTGTGGAAGAGATGACAATTAGTTTTACAGAAAGGAAAAGTAAGTTTGGAAAGATGACATAATGATGAACCACCTAGACCAGTTTCTCTGTCCACAGCAGCCGTTTCTGACAGCTCCAGGTTGTGATAGTAAGATCTTGGGGGTGGGGGAGTATTAGGGTGGGTTTAAATCTAACACAACTGATGTCCTCATATAAAGGGAAGTTGGACATAGAGACAGGGAAGATGGTGGGACCCCCAAGAGATGCCACAGGAGTACAGATGGTTGTTGTCCCATGGGAAGAAGGTGAACCCGTGTCCTTCCAGCAAAAGAAAAAGCCATACGGATAACTGGACACAATGGAGGAACCTGACATCTAATGATCCATTGATGACGAACCAAGACAAAAGAGCAATCTGTGGGGAAAGGTTACCCTCATTAACAAATGTTGTAACAACTGGTTGTCTCTATGCAAAAATATAAATAAATAAAACTTTAGCTTCATACGTCACATCACATACAAAAACTAAACTTACAATATAAAATCTAAAACTAAACAATTGAAGCAAAAACATAAAGAATCTTTTGACCTAGTAATTTAGCAGGAATTTATTAGGTAAGACACAAAAAAACAGTAATGTAATCAGGAAAATAAATGAGCACACTGAATTTCATAAAAATTAAAAACTGATCTTTTAAAGACACCTATGAAAATAAAGAACAAAAGAGAGGCTGCAAAAAAATTGCATGTATTCAATAAAAGATTATATCCAAATAATGTTTCATTTCAGCATTCAAAAGTCCATTTAAAAATTTTTTATTTAATTTCATTATTTATATAGGTGCTAGGGGTCAAACCCAGGGCCTTACACATGTGAGACAAGTGCTCTGCCACTGAGTTACGCTGCATGCATAGAGCTGGATATGGCAGGAGTGATTGGCTTCATGAGGAAATAGTGGGAGATAATGGGAGTGTTCTGTGTAGATCCAGGTGATGAGGACACAGCTATCTACACGTGGAAAATCTCACTGAGCTATGCCTGCATTTTTCAGTATTCGAACTGCAATTTAATAACCCTGACTTTAAAAGTTTTTAAGTATTATCATCACTATATTCAAGTATTGCTTCCTCCTTCTCTAGCAGTTTATTGTTAGCATGAAAGAAAAGGAGTATTATTTATTCCAATTTCCTCTGATTAATACGTGACTAAATGCCATATTTTGTATAGAGAGAGCTATAAATACTGACAACTCTCACACTCACAAGGAGCATGGTACATGTCGTACCTGACAAGAGCTTTTAGACTCCTGCTTCTATAACAGTCTCTGGGACAGAACAAAGGTGAGAAAACAGCCCTTATGGTTATTATTATGATGCTCCTCACACGTGTCTCTAAGCACAGCCACAGGAGGCAGGCAGAGCCAGAGTTATTACTTCTTCTGTTTTATAGATATTTGAAGTCAAAGCTAAAGAACTTGCTATACAGACTGCTAAGATGGCTCAGCAGGTAGAGTGCCTGCTGCCAAGCCTGACGACTTAAGTTCAGTCCCAGAGATCCACAGGGTAGGAGGAAAGAATTGACTCTTGCAAACTGTCCTCTGACCTCCACATGTATACCAGTGCATATGCACACACACACACACACACACACACACACACACACACACACACACACGTATAAGAACATTTTTAGAAAAACTTGCTACAGTTCCCACCGCAGATGAATGGCAAGCCCTAAACCTGAATCCATGTCTTCTTGACATAGAGAACATTTAAGTTCCCCTTAATCGTTCCCTCCAAAAGCAACAGAGTGAAAGGCGGGAAGTGGGCACATGAACCTAATCAAGGCCCAGTTGAGAAAAATCGATGAGCAGGAAGAAAACTTGTTTACAGACCTGGGGGCTTTTTTTCGGTGCTCTCTAGAATCTTTAAAAGGCCTCAAAATCAATCTGAGAAAGCTGTCGATGCACTGGGAGCCTGTGAAGGGGAATGGGTATGACTGGACCCAGACATGGCTCTACACAGGCATGAGGTGGACAAAGCCCTTTGGAGCCACATGTCCCAGACACAAATCCAGCCCCACCCCACAGTTGCTGCCCTTAGCCAGGCAGGAGTCCTGGATTCCAGAACTGGGGAGGGAAGGGCCCATAAGCAGGATCCCCACCTGGAATGGCTTCATGAGGGAACAGTGGGGAATAATAGAAATGTTCTGTGTGGATTCATATGACTTGGTCCTGGGCAACTGAGGGGACTTTTCCCTGCAGACTAGAGCTGTCAACAGCCTATTAGAGACCCTGCCTTCCCTAGCCTCAGGGGAGCCAAACTCCCCTTTCTCCCTGAGAGGTGTCCTCTGTGGCCAACTCCCCCTTCTTGGTTGGCTCCATCTTTATCTTCGTCACGGGGTCTCTCCCACTGCAGGATGTGTGGTCAGCCCTTCCTGGTGGCTTAGGAATGCTGGCAGTAGCACTCACGCTTTGCCTGACCCCTGAGGCATCCTCTGGATCATCACCACAGCCCACAACCTGCAAGCCAAGTAAGTAGAGAGACTGAATCCTGGGAGATGGGGATACGGAGACCTGCCCAGGCATTTCCATGCCAGCATCCATTAGGAGAGCGGGGAGTGTTTCCTACTCAGTGTTCTCATCAGTTATTGAAACAAATTGCATGTTCCAGAAGCAGAACTCACTGAGAAGTGCCTGGAAATCCAGCCGGCTGAGAAGCTGCACTGCCCACTTCATGCTGCCTGCTGCTAGGGAACAGGATCCTTTCATTGGTGCACTGTAACTGCTTCCATTTTCTAAACCAGTCTATGCTAGGTGACCTAAAGTGCAGATCGAAGCCATATATGGAAACACACATTCAGTGTGCAGATACTGAGCAGCTACCACAAACTCTGCAGGGGTGATGAGAACAAAATTAATCCAGAAAGCTCCTACAAAACCAAGTATAGTGGTACATGACTGTAATCCTAGCACTCAGGAGCTGAAGCAGGAAAATTGCTGAGTCTGAGGCCAGCCTGGGTTAGAGTGAGAGCCTGTCTCAAAAGAACCAAAAACCAAACCAAAACAAAAACTACTACAGTTAAGAAATATATTAGAAGATCCTAGCGGACATAGTGAGATTGTACCTGACTCAACCCTGTCCTCTCCTTGTCATGACCAAGGTCTTCTGTTTTCATGATAGAAACACCTCCAGAACTATTAGAATAGATTACCTCTAATATTTGGTCTTAGTCAGCCTCCATGGAGTTTTGCAAGAGACCAACCTACATGGAATTGATTTGGACCAAGTTCAATGCTACCCATAAAAAGAACTATTAGAAAGGAAGCTAGCCAAGTAATTAGTGCAATTGACAGTAACTCTAACAGGCTCCCAGGGGGTGCCAGGCCTGGTACACACACAAGAAACACTGGAGCTCATCCACATGGAAAGTAAAAGCTCTTCAGTGCCCAGCAGAAAGGACACAGATGGATGGACAGAGCAGGGGAAGGCATAAAGGTGGAAGACAGCAGGTGTGACACGTCCCTTCATGAACAGCATAATGATAAAACACAAGTAAAAAAAATGCATTTAAAAAAATGATATTGGTTTATTATATTATACACTAAATATAGCTGTCTCAGCCCTTGACTCTGTTGAGAGTCAAGATATAAAGGAAACCCACTGGGTGATGTCACTTTCATTGTCTGATGTAGATGCATACCAAGCTTGTCAAGAGTGTCCCTTCTTGGGGCTGGAGAGATGGCTCAGCAGTTAAGAGCACCAGTTGCTCTTGCAGAGGACCAGGGTTCAGTTCCCAGCACCCATATGTTGGCTAACAACCATTGGTAATTCCAGTTCCAGGAGATCTGACACCGTCTTCTGGCCTCCACAGGCACCTGTACTCACATGACATATACAAGCACATGTACGTACACATAAAATTTTTAAATCTTTTTCTTAAAGAATCTTGTATTTTGCTAACTCCCAGTTACTGATCAAAAGAGGAAAAATCAGAGCAATTCTATGAAAGCATTTGATAAACTCACTTGACGACAGGTTCCAATTTCTACTCTCTTAAGCCTTTTCCCAAGCTCAAGACCAACTTCAGCAAGTAACCAAGGTGACACACTGATGGTCCCTCTTGTAACTTCTTTCTGATATGACGGCAGAATGTTGATGAAGACAAGTCAGATTGGGCCTTCTAGATGAGTTATCGTTTCTGAAAGGTATTTTATTCCAAATCACTTATTTATTCATTCAGCAAACATTTTTCGAACATCCATTCTTCCTGAGTAAGCACTAAGGGTACCACAGTGAACAAAAATGAGGTAACATTCTTACTCTCACACCAAGCACTAAATAAACATTTATATGCCAGTAAAGGGGACAGATATTTCCCTAGTTTTATTTCTGTTGCTGTGATAAAATACCCTAACAAAAACAATTTTAAGAGACAACGGGTTGGAACTGAGATGACTCAGTGGTTAAGAGTGAGTACTGTTCCTATAGAGGACTCAAATTTGGTTCCCAGCACCCACATTGGGCAGCTCACAACTACCTGTAATTCCAGTTCTAGGGGAATCTGATACCTCTGGCCTCCATGGGCACCTGCATCCACATTCCCAAGCCCCTACACAGATACACACATACACATAATTTAAATAAAATAAATCTTAAAAAGAGAAATAAAGACACTGCTTAAATTGTTTGTTCCATCTCTTTGGAAGGTATTGTAAACTAAGCATCTAAACATTGTAAACTATGCATCTCCTCCCTATAAACCCAGGAAGATGTTCTTTTCTTTCATCAGTTTGTAAAGTCAGTTGAATCAGGCAGCAAGGGGTAGGAGGATGGATATGAGAAAGGTGCAGATGGGGAGGGGGGGTCTTAATATGATCAAAATGTATAAAGTCCACCAAAAAAATCAATAAAAAATTTAAAAAACAGTAAAAAAAGAGAGAGAGAAATAAAGGCACCCCAAGAACCCACTGTTTTCCCTGAAGAATCCAACAGAGAACTGATGCCAAGGCTTTATCACTATGTTTATGTAATTCTAGTTACCTAAATGTTAAGGTATGTATGATCTTTGATAAATTATTTCCCCTTTTCAAATTAAAATTATATAAAAGATTCAAAATCTTGCTTCGAACTGTTCTTTCAAATTCTGGCATTAAAAAAAATTCACTTTAGCTCGGATTTAAAAAAAAAAAAAAAAACCAATGCCCTGCTATTATAACCCACTAACCCACAGACCTACGGTCAGGCTTGGTGGTGCTTGCCTTTAATCCCAACGCTGGGGAGGCATTGGATCTCTGTGAGTTCCAAGTCAGCCAGGGCTACATACCAACACCCTGTCTCAAAAACAAATAATGCACAGATGTATTCACATGCTTTTTCACTGACAGCACAAACATGAATACAGTTAACTAGTGTCATCTGTAAAAACCAAATACCATGGTGAATAAAGGTGTATAATATTTTTATTAATACTTGGAATATATTCAGTGGATTGAATGTGACTTCATAACTGTACTACAATTGTATTAAAGTATTTCTGGAATAAAAAAAGAGAAAAAAGGGTTTATTTGACTTATGATTCCAAGTTATAGTCTACCATTTCAGGGAAGTTAAGGCAGGAATTTGAAGCAGCTGGTCACATCCACAGTTAAGAGAAAAGACAGGATGAATGCATGCCTGCCTAGTCATGCTCAGTCCCCTCTCTACACTTACATAATCCAAGATTGCCTGCTTATGGGGATGCCGTCCACAGTGGGCTGGGTCTTCCTATATCAATTAACATTAGTAATCAAGACAATCCCCCATATACATGCTCACAGGCTAACTTGGTCTAGATAGTCCCTCATTGAGATTCTGGTTTCAGATTCTAGATTACATATGTCAAGTTAACTATAAAAACTAACCATTACAGATATTTATGAAAAAATCATACAAATCTATGGTTTCCTGTTCAGAATGAAAAGAACATGTTGCATAGGAAGCAAGACAGAGGCTTCTGTGAGGAGTAGAGAGTAGGCTGAGGAAGGATGCACTGGTATCCCGGCTCACTGGCTGCTGTTCCTGCAAGAGGCCTTAGTCACTGTGGGTCTTCTTCCTTCCCTCCCACTCTATCTCCAGTAGAAACAGTCAAGGCCAGCCACCCCATTCACTGGACCTGCAGTAGCAACTAGGTGTGGAAAGCCTGCCATAGGACAGAGGCACACTTAAAAGTTTGCACTTAGGCTGGAGAGATGACTCGATGGTTAAGACCATTGGCTGCTCTTGCAGAGGACCCAGGTTCAGTTCCCAGCACCCACATGGCAGCTAACAACCATCCATTCCAGGATATCTGATGCCCTCTTTTGACTTCTGCAGGCATTGCACACATGGGTATACTTACATAAATGCAAGCAAAACAGACACATGAAATTAAAATACATAAATCATTTTTTTAAAGCTTGCAACCCCAAGGAGGGCAGAGTCTACATTGAATAAGTGACTCTTTAACTTGATGCTACAAACCAAGGGACAGTCAGACTCACAAATAAAATCTTTATGGCCTGGTTGAGACGCATGTTTCTCTGGGAAACCTTTGAATCTTGCACAGGAGAAAGGGATTTCTCATGCACCTGAGCTGCCCCTCCTGGAGCCATGAAGTTAACTTATTCATCCTTTCCCTCAAGTGGATAGGGAGTGTCAGTTCGGCATATAGAAGAAAGCTAAAGGTGTTGCTGCCATTTTATGGATGGAGACTCTAAGGGTCAGAGAGGTGGGCTGGTTGGCTGGAGTGGACTTGAGTAATGAGCCAAAGTCTATCTGATCCTGAAGACCAGGCCCCTGCTATAGCACTTCTTCCAATCAACAGAAAGTTTCAGGTGGAAGAATAGTGACTTCTTAAAAATGTCACAAAAGGGCCAGCAAGATTGTTTAGAGGGATAAAGATGCTTGTTGCCAAGTAGGATGACCTGAGTTTGATCCCTGGGACCCACATGATAGAAGGAGAGAATCGACTCCCACAGGTCACCCTCTGACCTCCACATACATGATATAGCATGCATGTGCCCACACATATACACACGTACACAAAATAAAATGTTTTTCGTACTGTCATACAGGTTCAATTTCCTCATAATTAATTGAAATCTTCAGGAAATCTTTAGCTCCTTGAACACCAAAAAGTTATTGAAAAGTTATTTGCATGAACCTATGACTAATGCCACATCTATATCTAGAATATTTAAGCTATTGGCATAAGCAGTAATAGCTTCAAGTTCTGTAGCCGAGAAATTCAGAAACAATTAAAGACTTAATATAAGAATTTCTATAAGAAAGTTCTATTGTTTTCAATGTGGCGATGCAAGAAACTTAGGGACCTGCTACCCAGTGACACTCAAGAAATTAGCTTTCTAAAAACAATGTTTATCCCACCATTCAGGAGGCTGAGGCAGGAGGATAGAGAGTTTGATGTCAGCATGGGCTAATAAGGAGACACCATGCCCAAAACATATATATTTAGAGTCTCTAGAAATGGTCTTAAAGGTATAGATCGAATGTTGAGACATTTATTCAAGAAAATCTATAGAATTCATTGAGGGGTTGGGAAATCTGTGGCATTTGAACTGCAAAACCTGTACAGTCCTCCCATCCTAGCCCAAGGAAGCTGAGACTCTACCACAGACAAGTGCAGCCAAAGACACAGTGCTTTGCTCCCCTACCCCCAGTGGACAGCTATCGGGTAGAGGGCTGTCATATCTTCCTGTCTGCCTGGAAGGGGCAAGATGTCAGCATTTCTCATGGTTCCCCAGACCCCTGTTACAGGGGCAGAATTCCAGGTGAGCACTGAAGAGAGGTGGGGCTCCCTTCAAGACTAAGAATGCTCTCAAAAACAACTGGTGCTGCAGTGCAAAGCAATTCAGAGAAGGCTGGTAGATCCTAGTGACATTAGTAACATAAGCTGGTCTGCTTACCAAAAGAGCCGAGGAAAGACATAGCTACAAAGATTCTCTCCATGAGTCAGAGTAAACCTTTTTTAAACATTTTATTTATTTTTATTTTGAGTATATGAGTGTTTGCCTGCATTATGTAAGGGCACCATATGTGTGCGGTGCCCACAGAGGTCAGAAGAGGGCATCGGATCCCCTTGCATTGGAGTTACGGATGGTTGTTCAATGCCTTGTAGATGGTAAGAACTGAACCTGAGTCCTCTACAAGAATAGCCAGTGCTCTTAACCACTGAGCCATCTCTCCAGTCCCTGAGTCAGAATAAATCTTAAGCATAGACCTCAAAAATTGTCTCTCAAATGAGTTACTGAAATTGACAGTAGACTAATTTATATTTAGTATGAAAACAATAGAGAAATAAGGCAGCAACTTGTGAATCTTAACATGTGGATATGGTTGGGAAGGAGAAGGCTAAAGAGCCTTGTCAAACAAACTCACAGCTACCCCAGGGTGCCACATGCACACAAGGCTTCTGCTGGCAACATAGAATGTGGGCCGGGGAGGAGACCCCATAATATAATACAGCCAGCTTCTGTATAAGTACATCATCGAGGATAAGAACAAGGATTCCCTCCTCCTCAGAAAAGGAACCCAGTGTCCAGGCTTGCCACTGTATACTCTAAAATATCCAGTTTCCAACAAAAAATGAAGGCATAAATAAACAGGAACATTTGACCCAAAGATGAAGGAAAAGAATGGGCAGTAAAAATAAGAGAAACCAGGTACCATATTTAACAAACAGATGTCAAGGGAGCCATTATAAATATGCTCCAAACTTAGAGTTAACCATGGCTATGGTAGACTAAACCATGATTAGCATAGGGAAGTTCTATGATGTCTCAGCAAAGAGATTGTCAATAAATAGACAGAAATTCTGGAACAGAATACTAAATAGAGTATCTGGAGCTATAAAATGTAGGCTCAGCAATAGATTTCACCTGGCAAAAGAATTGCCAGACTTGGGAGTTAGGGAGAGAGAGCTCTTCCTTGTCTTGCCTGTGCAAGGCCCTGAGTTCAAGCCACAGCACTGGAAAAACAAACAAAAATCACCAAACTTGAAGATAGAGATTGTGCAATTTAAAGAACAGAGAAAATGAATGAACTAATATGAATTATCCCCCCCAAAAAGGTGAGACATCATTAATTACACAGGCCAACACACATGTAATGGAATTTCCAGAGGGAGGTAAAGGAACAGGAAAACTCAAAGAAATAATGTCCCAAACTCCCCAAATTTGATGAAAAACATTGACACATCCAAGAAGCTCGGTAAACCCCACTGTAAGATACACAGAGAATCCAGAATCAGATGCATTGTAGCAAAAATGCCACAAGACAAAGACAAGGATAAAATGTTGAAAGCAACAGCAGAATGGATTCACTCAGGAGGGATCCTTAGTGTGATCTACAGCTGAGTTCTCACCAGAAACAATGGAGGCCAGGGCACAGTGGGACCACATTCAAAGTGCTCCAATTAAATAGCTGCAGAAAGAATCCTGTGTTCAGCAAAGCTATCTTTTAAAGATAAAGCCAAAACAAAGACATTCCCGTGTAGACAAAATGGAGAATGTATGGCTAGCAGCTCTGCCTTACAAGAACTACAACAGTAAGTTCTTCAGACTGTAAGCAAGTGACCAATGAAGATCATTCAAATCACCATAAGAAACAAAGAACCAGGTATAGATAATCATGTAATCATAAACGACAATATGATGCATTTTCTTTCTTCTGCTCACTCGCTACTTTTAAATGCAATCATATAAAAACCATATGCACTTATATTTTTGGAATGATAACATATAGAAATGAAACATATTCATCAATAACCGCACAAAGGATGTGGGTGGGAACAAGGCTATATTGAGCTAGGAAAATGACTCCATGTGGTAACACAATTAACAGGAACAAATGAAGAGAACCAGAAATAGGAAATATGGAACTTAATATAATAAAAGCTATAAAATGTACTTGTTCTCCTTCCTTTCCCAGCTTCTTTAAAAGACATAAAATTATATAACACAATAATCTAACAATGCATTGTTGGGTTTATAAAACATGTAGGTATAAGGTGTTGAACAATAATGGCACAAAAAACATAGGAAATGGAACTATAGGGATAATTCCTAAATTAGTATAAGTCTAATCTAAAGTTGACTATGAGCAAATATATGTAGTGAACCCTAGATTGACCACTGAGGAATTAATTTCAAAAAACATATAAGGGAAAGTCATAGATTACTACTGATGGCTGCTAGAGGAAGGTCATCGTCTTTGGAGGATGTCGCCACTGGTAGGCTGCCAATGCTCCTGCAGGCAACACTCACTGGAATCAGGGGGTTATTTTTTTTTAAGAGTACACGAAGGTGGGAGGGGCATGTATCTGGGGAGGACCAGGGGGAGTAGAGGGGAGGAGCTGGGGCAGATATGATCAAAGTACAAAGTATATATGTATTAAATTGTCAAAGAATACATTGAAAAATTTTAAAATATAGGAGAAAGTAATGAAACTATTAGAAAGAAAGATATTCATGAGATATAAATGAAAGAAGTAGAGGAGAAACTGAACATTAACAACTTGAGGTATATAGAAAATCAAATGGAAATGACAGAGGTAAGATGACTACAAACACGTGGTCAAGAACAGATCAAGTATACAACAGTGGTCTCATCATTTCACAGCGGAGCTGAAAACTTCCTGCTTCCTGGTGCCATCACAGCCACTATGTCATAAACAACACATACTTCTTATGTTTGTGGCAATGCTGGTGTAAACAGACCTACTGAGCTGCAGGCTGCAGAAACCACAGTACAATGGACATAGGATACTTGATAGTAATTCTCACCCATGTTTCTGGTTATGCAGTTTCCACACTATGTTTTGTGTAGTATGGTATGGTGTGTGTGTGCGTGTGTGTGTGTTATACAGTCACATATACATGCACATGCATATTTGTGTGTGAATGCAGGCACGCATGTGGTCGAAGGACAATCTCAAGTGTGTATCCTTATCTTCTACTTGTTTGAGACAGGTTATCTCTGTTTTGATTTTTTTTTTCCCACTATGTACAGCCAGGCCCAAAAGCTTTAAGGGTTTCTCTTGTCTCTGCCTCCCATCTCCTCACAGGAGTGCTGGGATTGCAAATGCTCACACTGTGTCTGGCTTTTACATGGGTCTGGGGGGGTTGAACTCAAGTCTTCATGCCTTTGTGGCAAGTGCTTTTACCCACTGAGACATCTCCCACCCCTGTACTATACCTTTTATTGATATTTTTCATTGTGTTATTTTTTTTTAAGTTCATTGTGAAACTGTGCCATGCTGAGCCAGCAGCAGAGTCATATATCTCTTGTTCACTCTGTCCCAGTGTGTGTGTGTGTGTGTGTGTGTGTATCTGCCTGCACACTCTGTGATGATCACACAATGGAACTGTGCAGTGATAATTTTCTCAGAATGTATTCCTATGGTTAGTGACACATGACAGAATCTCAATAGTCATATTAAATGAGAGTGGATTAAGCAAGCCAAGTGAAATGTTCAGTGGCAATCCTTCTCCCAGGCTTCAGTTTCAAAGACACAAAGCGCTTGAAAGCATCTCCACCTCCTGGCATTCAGGAGGACTACAGGAGCAGGACACCTCTGTCATAGCTCCTCTCAAGACCCTTAACTACATCCTATGCCATGAAAGGCATCTGGCTTCCGGCTTCCATGTGCCTTCTCTGTGTGAGCCCGTATCTCAGAATCTCTCCTTGTGAGGATACCAGTCACTGGACTTGAACCTAGTATGACCATTTCAACTTGATCATATCTACAAAGATTCTGTTTCCAAATGAAGTCACGGTTTCTGGTGTTTAGGATTGCAATGTATCTTCTGGGGGCAGAGGGCACAGTGCAGCCCACAGCAGGCAGGCATGGAAAAGAGATCTCTCACTGAGCCTTACTACAACCAGACATTGATTCAAGCTGTCATGTGCAGCATGGAGGTTATTCTTCTTAATTTGTAGCTGAGGCAAACAATACTCAGAGAGGTCAAGTGACCACCTCAAGGGTACACAGCTTGTGATTGGCATAGGTAGGATCTGGTCCTGAGTCTGCCTTTCAGCCAAGTCTGGGATGTTTACTTTTTAAAGATTTATTTTGATTATGTATATGCATGTGGGCATGTGTGTCTATATGTGTGTGAGTGAAGGTGCCTGTGGAGGCCAGAAGAGGGCACAAAACCCCCTGAAACTAGAGTTACAGGCACTTGTGAGCCACCCAATGTTGTTGCTGGGAACCGAACTCAGGTTCTCTGCAAGACTGGAACGTGTTCTTAACTGCTGAGTCATCATTTCCCCAGCCCCAAGTCTGGGATATTTAAATATATACAGCCTGTCTTATATCCTATAACCTAGCGTGCATGTTGTAGACTGTCAAATTTGTTGTTGTTGTTGTTGTTGTTGCTGTTGTTGTTTTGAGACAGGGTTTTCCTGTGGCTCCAGCTGGCCTGGAACTTGCTATATAGACCAGGCTGCCTTTGATCTCACAGAGATCTGCTTGCCTCTGTCTCCTTAGTGCTGGGATAAAGGCCTACCATACCCAGCTATGACTGTCAAACTTTTAACATTCTCAAGAGGGAAAATCACTTGCCTGTGTCTCCCAGCAAGTCCACAGTAAAGCTAGTCCCAGGATGTACTTCTCCCAATCCCCAGTGCAAAGCACCTTAGCCTGGATGTACAGATGTGTCAACATAGAGTCTCCTTAATTCCTGTGAGTACATTTGTTATAAATGGAATTCTGTGAGCAGGACAGGGGCTTCAGAAGTGGCTCTATGACTCATGGAGACCTGGACAGGCTGCCTGGAAGACACCAAAACAGGAGATGGTCTGAGAGATGCATAGCTGGAAGTTGAGCTGGCAATTGATGAGATGCCAAGGACTTAGGCAGGAATTCCTGCACCCTCAAGCTAGGGCACCTATCCCAGAAGGATGGACTGGCAGGCACAGGGGAGAAGGGCTAATGAGGAATTCCTCTGTGCAGCAGCAGGAGTCAGATGTGAGCCTGGAGTCCTAGAGCAAGCCGGCTTCCTGAGTCCCACAGGTCCAGAAGCTAGGATTCCTGTGGGCCAAGTGAGAGCCTGGAGACCCCAAGTTCCTGCCAGCTTGTGTGGCTGAGCACATCCTTCTTATAGATGGTGATCAGGAGTCCCTCACGGGTTCTTTTGACAGGTGGAGGAGATAAACTAAATGAGACTAAGCACAGAAGCCCTAGCAGGGTGCTGGGCACAGTTGGCTACTTCAGGGCCTTCAAGCACACAGCAGACCAACTACCAAAAGGCAAGCACTTATCTGGGTCCACTGGTCCCCTCTGCCCAGCCTCACACTGAGTAGGCCTATGTGTTGGCTTTTAGTTTCCTGAAGGAATGCTTTTCCTAGATTAAGGTTACAATGGGGAGAGTGGCAAACAGCCTGCCACTGTCTTGCTCTGTGATTCTGGAAACTCTCTCTGGTGAACACAACCTTGACTGAGTTTCCACCACATGAAATGTTTTCTAATTCTGCATGGTTTTACTTTGTTTTATTTAAAAATCCTTAATCATTACTCTTCATAACTATCTCTTAATATCTCCTTTCTTCCCAAAGACTCATAGACCCTTAAAAGTACTAACTGTGGGACTGGAGAAATAGCTCAGTGGTTAAGAGTACTTGCTACTCTTGCAGAGGACCCAGGTTCAGTTCCCAGCGCCCACATGGCAGCTCACAGTCATCTGTAACTCCAGTTCCAGGGGATTCCACACCCTCTTCTGGCTTTGGTGGACACCAAGGACACACACGATGCACAAACACGCAGGCAAACACTCATACATATAAAATAAAAATAAATAAACATTTTTTAAAGTAGGGGCGATGCCTGTCTAGTCCTATGCTATATTTGCAATGCCCACACATAACGTGGGTTCAGTGAATCTTTGTTGGCCCACATCTTTCCAAGCCTTGTTTTCTCCTCTGTAAAACGGAATTACAGTGCCAAAACCTGGGCTGAGTAGCGAATCCAGTATTTCCCCATAGGGTGTCTTCATCAGTCTCAATGAGTTTTAAAGTTAGGGATGCTTACCCTCACTAGAAGCAGGGACTATTATGCTGTGGCCTCATGAATACTGAGTTCCAACATGGAGAAATAGAAGCAAGGCCTAAGACAGGGCCACCTTCAGCCTGTCAAGGACAAACACCAAGAGGAGGCTACTCAGTAGAGGCAGCAGAAGGAGGTCATGCTGCCCCTGCAGGTTGTTAGGTACAGCGCCTGGTACTTTATCACCTCAACACAAACACTGGGAGAATGAGCCTGTTTTCTCCTCTTAGGATCACAAAGATGAGCATCTTGCCCCAAGTGCCCCCTCAACTACAGGCAGCAGATTGACTTCCAGACTCTATCTCCATCCACCTCTGAAGACCACCTGATGCTCGATCTGCTATGGGCTGAACTTCATGCCCCAAATCTTAATATGAAACTGGAGCAGCTTCTACCACCAGACTGTACTGGAGATGGGGACTTCGAGGAGGAGATTATGGTGTAAGAGATCATAGAGAAGTGCCCCCATCTAGTAGAACTAATACCCTCATTAAAAAAATTTATATATACATATATATATCCCAGCCAGTCTAGCCAATCAATGAGCTTTAGATTCAGGGAGAGACCCTGTATCAAAAAATAAAGTGGAAAGCTGGGCATAGCAGCACATGTCTTCAATCCCAGCACTCAAGAGGCAGAGGCAAGTGGATCTTTGTGGGATGGAGGCTCGCCTGGTCTACACAGTAAATTCTAGGCTAGCTGGGGCTACAAGAAGACTGTCTCAAAAAAACAAAACAAAAAAGGTGATGAAGCAATTGAGGAAGACACCCAGTGTTAATTTCTGGATTACTTACACACACACACACACACACACACACACACACACACACACACTATACTCTCCCTATCTCCAGTGTTAGCACATAGTAAGATGGCAGCATCTGGGAGCCAGGAGAAGCCCTCAGAACCCAGCCACACTGGCACCCCTGGTCTCAGACTTCCAACCTCCATGACTGTGGGAAAATAAATGCCTACTATTTACACCCTTCATATTATCACAGACCCTCTAGCACAGACCCTCTAGCACAAGGCTTTTCAAGCACCAAGCCTAGCTCAATGTTGAATGAACAAGCTCTCCACCATGCCTTTTCCCATTGCTCTGCCTTTTAGAAAAACAATAGCTTTAATATCTCCCAAGGCCATCACAGAGTTTATAGAGAAACAGGGAACTGGAGCACATTGGTTTAATTGCCTCGTAAAGAATTAATGGGATACAAGAACTCCCCAGGAGCTGCCAGAAACCCATTAAGCAATTATTCCCAGTCTGACAACACTGCCTTACCAATACTTGGGTCCTCATCAGCCTTGTCCCCAAATGCTACTGTCATGTCTTCTCTGGATGCACCTGCTCTGTGAAGAATCCCTCATACCTTCTCAGTGCAGAGCATCCTACTGTGACCTGCACCATAACACTGACTGGGGGGTCATTTCCCCCTCTTTCACAGTGAGGAAGCTGGGAGTCTCCTGACTTGCTGATTATCAGCTCTTTGACCTCCATCCCTATCTCCAGTCCCCACATCCATCTAACAATTAAACATTCTTGTTCAATGTAAACAGGAAACATTTGAATATATTTTGTTAGATAAGTGGATCAATTTATGGGCAAACAATTAAATGCAAAGTGACAGCTAAATAATTAGAGCTATTTTAACATCAGCCAAAGAGAGATATAATGCAAAAGTAAGGAGAAAAAGTGAGGAGAGAGGAATCATGAGGGGGAAATAAAAGGAAGAAAAAGTGTTTCTGCTTTCCCCTGTTCACCTGGCAGCCATCACAAAATTCTACTCTACCTGCAAAGGACCAAGAATACTGGGCTACTGCTGAGACTCACAGGACTCAGTCAAAGTCCCCTTGAAACTCACTACACTGTGTAACAACTCCACTAAGTTGTGCTAACACTCTAGGCAGAACCTGTGAATAGGAAGTGCAATTGTCTCAGAAGGCTGTCACCAGCAGCACATGACCTGACTGCAGAGTCCCCCAACATTCCCATCCTACCCTTCTCAGAGTATGAGGTACACACCAGTGTGCCAGGAGTTAGTATATGTTTGCAGGATGTTCCACTATTTATAAAGTGCTCCTGCAGTTCTGGTCACCTGGGTCAACACACCCTCCAGAAGGCCTGGTGTGGTGGTTAGAGTTAACACAGCCAGGAATCTCCCGGGAGATGGGCCTCTGGGCATGCCTACGGGGAACACCCATCTTAATTGTGGATAGGACCTTGGCTGTGTAAGTGGAGAAAGGGACCCCAGCATTATCATGCATGTGTTCATCATTGGTCTGTTTCTGATTATGGATTCGCTGTGACCTGCTCCCTCAGGTTCCTGCCACTGTGACTCCTCATGGAACTATGAACTGAAGTAAATCCTTTCCCTGTAAGTTGCTTCTGCAGAGCATTTTATCATCACAACAGTAAAAGAAACTGAGAATCTGGTAGCCAGTTCCATTGTACATGGGGGCTATGATGCTTAATCTTTGTGGCCAGCGTGACTGGATGGAGAAATGCCTGGGAGATTGGCGAGGCACACCCCTAGGTGTGTCTGTTTTAAAAGAAGATAAACGAAGAGGGAGACTCACACTGAATGTGGAGGCACCATCCCATGGGACTGGTGGTCCATACAGAATAAAAGGGGAAAGGAGAAAGTGAGCTGAAGCTGACATTCCCTTCTCTCTGCATTCTCTCCACCATGATGTAAGCGCTGGACTCCACTCCACCATGATGGACCTAACTCTAAAACTGAGCAAAATAATCCTTTCTCTTTTAAGTTGTTTCTGCCTGGCCTTTTGATCACTGTTGGGAGCTATTAGTATAAGCACAGCCATTATTTACGTTGAGCTGTGGCAGGCTTGCTTGCTTACTTTATGATCTTTCACCTTGACTCAAGAGTTTGTGGTTTTTGCACACAATTACCGAATTGTTCTGCCAAGTTAGGAAGAATGTATTGATAATTTAGGGAAGATAGTTAAATGGTTGTATTCACAACAAGTATTTGACCATTCCTTTACCCTCAGATAAAGGTGGGAAAAAAGAGCCATTGAAGCTAATTCAGCTAAGCAAACTGTGGCTATCTGATGTTCTACTGTGTAAGAAGGCTGAGCTAAAATAAACCAGGGCTGCAGTCTCTACTGACAGTCTTCCCAAGTATCTTTCTCTGTCTCTTGTTTTTTCTTTCAATCCTCACTCCCCCTTTCAGGTGCTGTTCATCTTGGCTGGCTGGTACCGGCAGGTCACAATGATAAAAAGCTAACTAGCCATGGACACTGTGTCTCCCAGATACCAAGAACTTATCCAGGGTCATGTAGCTAGTAAGTGACCCAGTCGAGGTCCAACTCTACTGCTCCTTCCAAGTTGCTCCTGGGTCCTCTGCCAGACACTGCATTTATGCACACATACATATGTCTACTTTGGCACATAGTCTGGACAAATTTGGATCTGGACTCAACTCAAATTCACCCGAAACTAAGTGTGTGAGCAATCCATGTCCTTTGAAAGACACTATTTGCACCTGTCTCTTCAGGTGATCTGAAACTGATGATGTAATACTTGAGATAAGCCCTGCAATTTTCTGAGCCATGTAAGTGTGGGACAATGCCAAGGTCAAGGTCACTCTGTGCCTGATGACCAATGGGAAATAGAACTGGGAGCACAGAGTCATGGGCAAAGCCTACAGGATCGCTCCAGATCCTGCCCCACTAAAAGTCTCCATCCCAGTCTCTTCCATGGCTTCACCATATCCTGAAACCTCTACTTCTTCATCATGACAGCTATAACTTAATTGACGATTCTCAGCAGAGAACAGAGAGGTGCCCCAGCCTCTTGGCAGGTGCCAGTTCTGACCAGGCAAGTCCTGACAGCTCTCAGCAGTGCCACATACTTCTTCAAAGTGAAAAATGCTTTTAACCTTCTCCATAGATGTGAAAGCAATCCTAGAATTGCAGATATGTATTTTGAAGTGTTTCTGAAAGCATCCCACTGGAAATAGAAATGTGCTGCTGTTTCTGCAAAACGCACAAGCAGCTCATTTCTGAGCTCTGAGGGATCTCAGTTTTTCGGGAGCATGGTACCAAGGGATAACCTTGAGATTTAGATGGGACTCACTTACAAATGTTTCTTCCCCAATATCTAATTATCCCATTCAAACCCCAGTACATTGTCTTCTAAATTTCTAAGTGGTTTAATAATAGAATTGCTTCATTAACTCTGATACATACTTGGGAATCAGGCAAAGAAATTTAAAAACAGCTAGAAAAACAAGCAACTGCAGACACACGAATTTGTAAGTTCCAAATGCTCATGAACTTGGCAGCAGAGATTGTTCCACGATGAACAATAGGCTGGGATTTTCACTGGGTGGTGACAGAGGATGCCCCCAGTGTCTTTGCTCCCCCTAAGCTATGCCCTGCTTCTCAGGGATGGAGCCCCTCTCCATTCCCAACCATGGCACCCCTACACTTGCATTCAGCTTTCCTCCCCTTCTGAGTGGACAGAGGCCCCTCCCGCTATCTCAGACACCCCTATACTCAGCTGACACAAGGCCTTACTCAGTCTCACTTCAGTTCTTACTTTTAGAAGATGTAAGACCCCAGACCAGAGACTCACTCCTACTTCCCAAGAGCACCCACCTCAGAGGAGGAGAGCTGTGTCCCTTGGAAGCTCCCACCTCACCAGACTCAAGGCTAAGGGAACAGGCCCTTCCAGCCCCTCCTGCTGAACCTGAGGGTATGCTAAGAACCTAATTGCTGGAAACATGGTAACTGAAGGATGCAAACACAGGGTCCCTTACAGAAGGGGCTCTTGACAGACTTGCTGTGTGGAAGCTAGGGTTTGCTTTTCATACTACTGTATAATGACACTATGGCTGCAGTAAAATTCTGTTCATGCCCATAGCTGTCCTCACTACCAGCCCCTGCTAAATGTCTCTCTCTCGGGGCTCTTCACATTTGCCTGAACTGCTTCTCCCTCTACTCTGACAACTCATTCCCCACCTGAACCTTCAACATCTTCCCAGTCACTCCATGTTAAACTGGGACCCCAATCTTTCCCTAGTGATCAGAGCCTTTAGGATTCAGACTCGCTCCATCCTTCCCACAAGTTCCCGCCCAAATGTCCCATGATGTTACTTGGTGATCCTCCTGCCCACCTGCTGTCTGTCTCCTTCAGTCTCAGCCCTTCCCATCTCAGAACACCTATCAGCAACTGCTCACTGGTCATGCCCTTTCTACAGCACAGTGCTGGGTCCACCCAGCATATGGCTTTCTGTCACTCAGCAGTCCCTCTGTGCCATGTGCCAGCTACTAGGCTGGGGACTCAGTGTGCTAGGAGCCACATCACAACTATTTCCCTGAAGCTTTCCCATTGGGCCCAGTGCTTCCTTATCCAACATTCAACCACTTGCACTGATGAAAGACAAAGAGAAGAAATAAGACTCCTGGGTAAGACAAGAGCTCTCTGCACAGTAACAAAATTTTCACCTGGAAGAGCTCCCAAGATAAACCTACCCCTGAAGATGTGGAATGAGGGGTGTCTGTCACACTTCCACTACAAAGTGGGACACTAAGAACCATCCAACAAAAGCCATCAACAGGACCTCATGAATGGGTGGGGGGGGGGTACAGAGGCTTCCCCCTAGAGACTGCTGAGGGTCTGGAGAACCAGTCCTACCCTCAGTGACCTTTCCATCCTTGACTACGAGTGGCTAGCACCGGAGAACACATGGCCCAATGGGGGTAGAAGGACACAGCTGAATAGAGCTTGGTGCCCTGAAGCAGCCCACAGATACGGTGACAGAGAATCTGCGTGATGTTGCCAGAGGGAGGAGGCCTGACTTCAAAACCATCCACCTCTTCATTTAGCACCACTAGGGGCATTCCTCCTTATAGCTAGCAAATAGGTGACTTTGCTTGCAAAAGGACCCTAACAGAGGAGGAAAGTTGACCCTGGGAATTCCTTTTAAAGGGAAACATCAGTTCCCCTACAAATTGGCCCCACTTCCACTGGCTAGGGTCACTCACATATGTACCAGCCAGGGAGGTAGAATTATCATTACAGCTAATCCACCTTCACTTCCAGGCTGGAGAAGGCCCCAAGAAGCATCCAGGCCCCCACACCTGAAAAGGTCTCAGTTCTGCTGACAAGGAAGAAGCCAAGGAATGCCAAACCTGGAAGATAGAAATGGTATCCAATGGCAAATGGAAACTGACTGCAACCCTCTCAGACCACAGTGCTGACTGGACTCAGCACTTCTTCCTATGATGGAACAATGTTCTAGTAAAAGCAGGTTGCATCAGGGGAAGAAAGAGTTCTGTCCAGTGGTCTCAGAGGACCTGGGTGCTCCTTTCAGATCTGAGACCTGATAATCACCTGAGGAAGTCCTTTCTCACTCTCCCTGAACCTATGTTCTCATCTGTAAGATGGAGATTGCAATTCTTTCCCCACTGTGATAAAATTCAGGTGAGGAAGGGTGGCATGCACATTGGATAACCTTATTCGATGTAAAGGAGCCTGCTCTCATCCCCTCAAAACATGTAAAAAGTGATTGTGCAATAGATGCAGTTTGTGGCTGGCACCAATGAAGGCTATTTTGGGAGGCGTGGTTACTAAGAAACAGTAGGCCCTGGTAGCCATGGCAACCATGAGGAAGATGGAAGCATGGTGCACCAGCTCTGTATTCCATTCTTATCTTTGCCTCACAAAGCTTGGTGTCTGGTGATTTATTTATCAGAAGAGGCATCCCCCAGCAGGACATTGGCCTGGCTAGCCTGCTCCTAAATCAAAGGCTCCACACAGGCTGTAGGAGGGCACAGGCTCTTCATCTCTAGGTCACTTCGAGAAAGCACACACAGGGCAGTCTCCTAGAGAGGTTGCTTTCTGCTGCTCTCCTCAGGATGGCCCTGATGTAACCACACAAATACCATGTGTAGGGCTGATGCCAGGCATGGTGGTACATGCCTTTAGTCCCAGCACTCAGGAGGTAGAACCAGGTGGATCTCTGTGAGTTCAAGGCCAGCCTGGTCTACATAGTGAGTTCTAGGCTAGCTGGGGTTACAGGGAGACCCTGTCTAAAAGACCAAAAAGAAAAAGAAATCAAGGCTGGATGCCACAGATTCTGGTCGGCAGCCTCAAGTCTCAAGGAAAGCAGTTCTAAGATGTGGCCAGGTCTGCTCAAGAATACCCAGCAGCAATGTGCCCTTCAAATTCAAGTGTTTGAACCATTGTTTGTACCCGGTAGATCTAAGAGATATTAATAGATATGAAGAGAAGGATATGGATAGCAGAGTGTGGAGTGTGAAAACTACCATCGACCCAAGACCCACAATCAGCCTACCAGCCAGAAGACAGCACATACCTCCACACAGCCCCTTGCATGCTGCAGTACTGAACAGGATGCTACATTCCTTTGCTGCACTTCATAGTTTACCTATATTCCTGAAGATGTCCTTAGTTTGGTAATTTTGAACTTCATATAAACGGAATACTATAGACTCACTCTTCTGCTTTTAAAAAATATTTTTATTAATTCTTTGAGAACTTCATACAATGTATTTTTATCATATTTCCCCTCTCCTCCATCTCTTCCCAGACCCAGTCCTGCCTCCCTGCCCACCCAACTTCATGTTCTTTCTCCTCCACCATTGTTTCTTGACTCATCTGTCTATTTAAAGTGGCACATGAAACACACACATTCTCTTTCCAGCCAGCATGCAGTGATGGGTATCTCTCAGGACTGGCACAAGCTCTGTAAGACGGGGGCGACAGAAAGCCTTACCATGAGAAGTGGAAGTATGAATTGAGATGGCCTGCCGCCAATATTAAGATTGGCCCCCTTGTGTACACACAGAGTTGGAGGAGGAAAGAAGTTCTACGTCCTGAGATTGGAGGTGCAGAACTTCTTCTGGGGGCCTTTGATGTTGTCTACAGCTTATCTATCCAGTAACCAGCCAGTCCTCACCAAGACCCTGATGAAGAGCTGCATCATGTCCATACCTACAGTGATATGAGGCCTGCAATGCACCACCCCTGGGTCACAAGAAGGGAGCCAAGCTGACTGAGAAAGTAGAGATTTTAAACAACAACAACAACAAAAAGAAAATTCAAGAGAAATATGATGAAAGGAATAAGAACGCTTAGATCAGCAGTGTTCTGGAGGAGCAGGTCCAGTGGGGCCAGCTGCCTGCCTCACCACATCAGGACCAGGCCATGTGGTAGAGCAGATGCACTAGAGTGAAAGACCTAGAGTCCTAAGGAAGATCAACGTGCAGAAAGGCAAGTAAGACATCATGCATAGGGCATGCAACGAAGGTGTTTATTGTTCTGTGTTTAAAAAGAGAATGTCCGTATATGTGGGGTACTGTGTACACAATGGAACATTCTCAGGTCCACCTTTCTAGGTGCACACACTTATAGTGCGTTTGTTGCACTGCTTTGTAACATCCCATTGAGTAAATATTCCAGGAACTTGTTTGACATCCCTTGTCTGACAATGAACATTTAGGCAATTTCCAAAGCTGTGTGCTACAAGGAGCAATGTGGAGAGATGCATTGGTGGTAAGACTTTCTCTAGACTAGATAAACCTAGGAGAATGGCCAGAACCTGAGGTATGGGTGTCTTCATCTTGACTAGATAATGCCACATTGGCTTCCAAAGCACTCATACTAATTTATAATCCATTCATGATTGGCAGATGTGTGGATCCTCTTCAAGTCTCCTAAGTGAACAATTATTCTTAATTTTAATGCAATTAAATTTATTCATCTTTACCTCATGTACATCCCTGTATCTTGCTTAAGAATTTCTTAACTTGAGGTGATAAAGTTAAGTACTGCAGTATCTTCTCAAATCTTTTAATTTTGCCTTCCATAGCTACCTTTAGCCTGAGAGTTAATTTTCGTTAATGGCACAAGGAAGAATCCTATTTCATCATTTTTCCATGTAATAAATTTTATCTAAACACCAATCATAAGAAGTCTGTGTCTCCCACTAATCTGTGCTGAGGCTTTGCTGTGACCCAGATTTATTCATTGAATTATTTGTATATCCCTGCTCTAACACATGTTGTCATAATTATTATAACCTTTTACCAAATACTGTCACCCGTAGCACTAACTTGTCCCCGACCGCTTTCCGTCTCGCCAGCAAGAACGACGCGGGAGGACAAGTCAGGATCCTTCTGCAGCAGTTTATTGTATGCGCATCTTACACTCTTAGAAGCTTAAAGACCGAAGACGCCAAGAAGCGGGAGAGCGGTTGCTTATATAGTCTAAAGGTCCCATCTATGACGTATAAGAAGCGGATTGGTTGCTGGAGATCACGCCACGGGAGGAGGCGAGGGAGAGCAGGCTCTTGTGCACGCCCCTTATGGGCGCAGCAGGATGTTTACTGTTAAGAAGGTCCGGATACCGGCGCCATCTTGTAATGGCGGCGGAGGCTGTGGCTCTCCACACACATCATGGCTTTTGGTGGTGACAACCTTGTGCATGTCAGGATGCTGAGCAGCATCTGGCCATCTGACCACTGGATACCAGAAACATTTTTCACCCTAGTCATGAGAAAAATGGCCAAAAGTCCTCTGGAAGGCAGCCACTCTGGGCAGGAATACTTTTATGAGAGAAGCAAAATGATAAAGTTGATGAGTATACATAGTAGGAGTAGACTTAGAGAAGTTTCATCTGCCAGTAAATATAACAGTTGCTTCCAGATTCCACTATTCTAAATAATAATACAATATTTGTATTTTATTATTTTCAAGCAAGAAGCTAACCCTTAACCTAACCCTAATTATTAACATGATCATAGCCTA
>NW_008352891.1:4822733-4832737 GCF_000622305.1 Nannospalax galili
GGGAGGAGAAGCAGGCTCTTGTGCACGCCCCTTATGGGTGTGGCAGGATGTTTACTTTTTAAGAAGGTCCGGATACCGGCGCCATCTTGTAATGGCGGCGGAGGCTGTGGCTCTCCACACTAACTCCCCACTTTGTTCTCTGAAGTGTTTTTGCTATACTTGGCTAATTGCTTTTCCATATGCATTTTGAGATCAACTTGTCAAATTTCCCCCCAAAAGAGGATATTGTTGGATCATTGAGCAGTATAGAATCAAATGTAGGTTTAAAAAGAATTAACATCTACTTGACTTCAAATATTTCATATTAATGAACATGATAGAACCTATTTATTTATGTCTTCTTTTCTTCACTTGAAAGGACAGGAATTTATTGGAAAGATATTAATAGTTCACAGAACCAATAAAGAGGCTGGAACACTGTCCTGGAAAGTGGGCAGGCACTGCGGGAGCAGGAAGCAGGACATGAGGCATCTGGATGAGTCCCTCACACTGGCACCTGCCTGTCTACACACCTACTGTTGGCACCCTGGGTTCCTAGCTCATTGGCCATCATGGTTAATAATATTTGGGTGCATCTGTTTCTTGGCATTTGCATTAGTTGCTTTATCACTATGAGAGAATACCTGACAGAAGCAACTTAAAGGAGGAAGGATTTATGTTGATTCACAGGTATAGAGTCCATCATAGCAGTGAAGGCACGGTCGCTGGAGAAGTTCTGACCATGGCAGTGGTGGGAGCTTGCAGTGTGACTTGTTCACATCTTGGTAGATCATGAAGCAGAAACAAGACAGGAAGGAGGGCCCAGGCTGTAAGTCATAAGGCTCACTCCTAGGGATCCACCTGGCAAGCCAGGTCCTACCTCTTGAAGGTCTAACAATATCTTGGGTCTTCTTTAATGCTTCTCAGAAAAAAATGTACCTTTTCTCCACATTGGTATTACATGCTTTTATTTTTTAAATATTATTTTTTTTTATTTTATGTGTATGACTTTATTGCCTGCATGTAAGTAAGCATACCCATGTTGTGCAATGCCCTCAGAGGGCAGAAGAGCCTGTCAGATGCCCTGGAACTGGCGTTACCAACAGTTGTTAGCTGCCACATGGGTGCTGGGATTCAAACCCGGATCTGGAGAGAGCCATCTCTCCAGCCCCCTGGTATTACATACTTTTAAATTTATATATACATTTAATAGTTATGATGCTAAAATGATATTTTAATATTCTTGTACATGTATGATATGTGTGTGTACATGTGTGCATGTGAATGCATACGAACATGCATATGGAGGACAGAGGTTGACATCAGGTGTCTTCCTCAATCACTCTCCATATTATCTTGTGAGACTCCATCTCTCACTGAACTTGAAGCTAATCTATTCAGCCAAACTGGCAGCCAGCAAGCTCCAGGGATCCTCCAGTCTGCCTCCCCAGCACTAGGATTACAGGCGTGTGCCACCATGCCCAGATTTACACAGGTGCTGAGAATCCAAACTCAGGTCCTCGTGCTTGCATGCCAAACACTTAACCAGCTGAGCAAGCTCCCTAGCCCCATTATTACTCTTTTTAATTGACTGTTGTTGATTAATGTGTTTGTCCCTTGTCCTGCCTCTGCTCTACAAGCTGTAGTATTGGGTAATCTATGAGTCAATGAGAACAAGATGGTTTTTACAGCAGTAGTCTACTAATAACTAAAGGAATTGCAGAATCAATTATCACCATTTCCCAAAGCCTGGTAGATTAATGAACATAGGTAAGGGCAATTAACATCCCAAAAGATTATGTCACTATGTACCTCATGATTAAAAAGCACAAGATTACCCTAGGAAGAAACCTTGCCTTAAAAAATCAAGCTAAAATTGGCCATAGCTTTAGAGCTCATTAGTAATCTACAGGAGAAACAGACCAGAAGAACATGTTAAACAGTACCGTGAATGTACAATAGGCCAAATCCACAGAGGGGAAAAACCCTCATTTTTTAAAGAAATAAATTAAAGACAAGATAGAAATCACATTAAGGTACTAGTTATCTTTCCATTGTTATGACAAAATAACTGAGATGAGATAATTAACTTCTCAAAAGGAATGGTGTAGTTGGGCTCACGGTTGTGTAGGTTTTGTTTCATAATCTGATGTCTATTTAGGGCCTGTGGGGAAGCAAGCACATCATGGTGGGAGTGCTTGCCACATGGTAGCTGGAAAGCTGTGATGGTTAATACTGAGTGTGAACTTGACAAGATCTAGAATCATCTAAGAGACAAACCTCCAGGCATGTCTGTGAGGGAGTTTCTAGACTAGGTTAATGGAAGTGGGAAGACCTACATACTATCTCATAGACTGGCATTCTGGATTGAAGGAAAGGGAGAAAGCAAGCTGAGCACTAGGATCCATCTCTCTGTTTTCTGACTACAGTTGCAAGGCTTAAGAATTCTCTAAGCCTACCCCAAGTGATGTGCTTCCTCTAGGATAGCCACGCCTTCTAAGACCTCCCAAAACAGTGTTACCATCTGGGGACAAAATGTTCAAATACTTGGAGCCTATGGGGGACATTTTCATTCAAACCACCACATTCCACCCCTTGGCCTCCATAGGTTCATGATCATATAAAATGCAAAATGCATTTAGTACAACTTTAAGAGTCCCCATAGTCATTACCAGTCTCAATACTATTCAAAAGTTCACAGTCCGAAGTCTTTTCTGAGACTCAGGGAAATATATTAACTGTAAGTCCCTGTAAAATCAAAAGACAAATTTCATACTCCCAACATACAATGGAACTGCAATACACGTTACCATTCCAAAATGGAGGAATGGAGGAACAGAAGCATAGTAAGGAAGTACCAGACCAAAACAAGATCGAAAACCAGCAGGACAAACACCAAATCCAGTAGCTCCATGTCTGACTTCTGGGACTTTATTTCCAAATGGCTTAGATGGCTCAGCCTCTCCTGCTTTGCTGCATGCAACACACATCTCTCTCTTGGGATGGTACCACTCCCTGTATGCAGATAAGTCTTCTTGACAGATGCCTCACAGTTCTGGCATCATCAACATCTTCTTGGGGTCTCCATTGCCAACCAGGCTTCACCTTCACAGCTTCACGCAATGGCCTATCAGGGCCTTCTTTATGCAGGTGTACCCTGCTGCATGCTGCCTGGCCTCGCAGCTCTCTGAACCTGCAGAGGAAGAACTGATGACCCCTTTACCTCTTGCATCTTTCATGCCTCTAAAGCCAGCACCAGGTGAATGACACTGCCAAGTTTGACTGCAAGTTTGGGATGGACCCCAGCCTGCTTTATCCATTTTAAAAGCTTTTCTCTTCAGTGGTCCCTGCAGCATTTTCCTTTCACAAGTTGGAGGCTTCATGGGGTATTATCTTGCCCTGGAGGCACTTTCTCCATTGTTTAAGTGTGAATCTCTAGGCCCCTCCTTAATCACTTTAATCTTCTTATCAAAGGGACCCTCTCCAGCACATGCTTCAGCTCCAACATTAATCTTCCTAGTACTCTTTTTCAATCCATCCTGTACATTCTGTATTTCTTTCTGCCCCATTTGCTCTTTTTCACTGTAAATCTGTATAATAGTCACCATTAATAGCCATGACACCATTTCTACCTTAGGCTGTCTTGAAATTTCTTCTGCCAGAGAAATTAGTCCATAGCTTGTCAACTTAGCCTCAGGCAAGCTTTTTGGCTGCAGGTAGACTCCAGCCAGACTCTTTGTCAAAATATCCCAAGTGCTGCTTAAGTCCTTATTTCCCTCTGGAACTACATTGTTCGCATCACTATTTTCTTGCAGTCACCTACCAGAATGGCCTGTTAAGCTCTGCTTATAGCAATCAACTCCTTTTCTAGCCCAAACTTCCAAAGTCTTCCACATTCCTCTAAAACCCCACATGGTCAGGTTCTTCACAGTCAACACCCCACTCTCAGTACCGATTACTGTATTAGTCACTTTTCTGTTGCTGTGATAAAAACACCAACCAAACCAACTTATGAAAGGAAGAATTTGTTTGAGCTTACAGTTCCAGGGGAATTACAGTCCATCCTGGCAAGGAGGCATGGTGGCAGAGGTGGCTGGAGGAGGAGCAGAATCTAAGCTCTACATCTTCAAGCAGGCACAGGAAGTAAGAGATCCAGCAAGGCTTAAGAACTACCTAAGCCCACCCTCAGTGACATGTTTCCTCCAGGATAGCCACACCTCTAAGACCTCCAAAACAGTGCCACCATCTGGGGACAAAATGTCCAAATACTATGGGGGACATTTTCTTTCAAACTACCACCTGTGAATGTTTGTGCATACATGTCACAGCATGCATGTGGCAGTCAGAGGACAACTTTCAAGAGTCCTTTCTTTCCTTCCACTATGGGAACCTGGAGGTGGAACTCAAGTTGGCAGGTTTGCATGACAAATGCTTTTACCCACTGAGCCATCTCACCAACCCATCTCCTTCTAAATAACAGAACCTATAATTCCTATGCTAAATTTTCCAGTGTATTTGTTGTGTCTCAATTGTTTAATTTCTAAATTTTATTATTATTAATATTACTATTATTATTATTATTGAGTTTTTAGTATAATTAGTATAACCAGAGTTTGGTTCATTCACATATTTACCAGTGTTTTTTGCCCTCTGTTCTTTTTACACTTCATGTTTTTCTTCTAGAATGATTTTTTACCACTAGAACTTCCTTTCCTAGGGATATTTTTGTAATATATTTTCTCCCTTCTGTTACCGAGAAGTATCTTTAGCTTACCTGCAGTCTTGTAAAAGTTTTTGTATATTGAACTCTAGATTGTCTATTGTATTTTCCAGCACATTCACATTGAGAGTATTTGCTCACTGTATTTCTCTCTCTCTCTCTCTCTCTCTCTCTCTCTCTCTCTCTCTCAGTGGGGTTTCATTGTGTAGCCCAGGCTAGCTTGGAACTCAAAGAAATCCTCCTGCTTCAGACTCCAAGTGCTGGAATTACTGACACCTACCACCATACCCAGCTTAGTTTCCTTTTTACAAATGCTACTAAAATGAAACACTAAAATGACCCAGAATGAGGTCAAAGTGGAAGGCTTTGAAGATCCAGACAATCATCCAGGAAAGTGTCCACAGCCAAAAACAAGGAAAAGATGAATAGAGAACAGGTTCACTTGACACCATTCTGACAGCTCAAGATGCTCCAACTATAAAGGCTATCCAAGTATACTCAGAATAACATGCCTCAATGATTACCAAATACACCCCATCATCAGATCCCCATCCTCATCCATAGTCAGCCTTGAAGGTGAAGAACAACACTCATTGTTGTTCACCAGGGTTGTCAAAGCCAACAGCATCAGGTCAAGCCAATCAAAAAGAAGTTCTGTGATATGATTGAGGTCACTCACTCCCTCACCTGACCTGGTAGAGAAAGGAAACCCAAGCTGTCCATGACTCTGAGGTGTGGGTATGGCCAACAAAGTCAGGGATCATCTTAATAGTATATAGCTTGTGAATTCCAAATATAATAAACTTTTCCACAACTACTAAGGGAGGAAGAAGAAAGAGGAGGAGGGGGAGGAAGAAAAGGAGGGTAGCTCCATGACATGGCATGTACTTAGCACACATGGGGTACTAGATTCAATCTCCAATACCAAGTAATAATGAGGAGGAGGAGGAAAAGGAGGAAGAGAAGGGGGAGGAGAAGCAGGAGAAGAACAAGGAGAAGGAGGAGCAGGAGGAAGAGAATGAGGAAGAGGACAAGGAGGAGAATGAAAAAGAGCAGGAAGAAGAATCTGATCTGTCAGCTTGAATTATCTTTCCTTTGAAGGGGATCTATCTCTTCTCTCCCCACTTTCAACATTTTCTCCTTGTCTTTGGTGTCCTGTAGTTTCTCTCTCTCTCTCTCTCTCTCTCTCTCTCTCTCTCTCTCTCTTTCTCCTCTCTCCTCTCTCCTCTCATCTTTACAACAGTCCTATGAGACAGATTGGCATAGCCAGGTGTAGTGTTAGACACCTGTGATCCCAGCACTCGGGACGTTACAGCAAGAGAATTTTGAGTTTGATACCAGCTTGAATTCTCAGGGGGAGGGGAGACTCAGACACAAATGGCAGTTCTGTTATTCAACTCCAATGAGTCATGCTGTAAGCTCCCACTCAGGATGCTGAATCCTGACTCTGCACTGCAAACCCCTTTTGTCCTACAGGGAGCACTATCCAAAAATCCTGAGGATATTAGGCAGGCTGGGTGAGTTCATAGCCCAGGATGCAGAAGAGGCAGTCCTGGGGACCAGTGATGCAACTGATTTCTACCATGAAACAGGCTTCCTAGGGAAGTCCTTGGCCTGAGACCTCTCCCTTGGGCAAGGCCTCCTAGAAATGTAGTTCTAAGCTTTTCTGCCACTCTCCCCTTTGGCTATATCCACACAGACTTCTCTCTTATAAATTCTGGTCACAGTCAGGTGGGCCCTTCCCCCTGAGTGAGCACCATGGTCTCTCTTTAGGGACAGCCGTAGAAGCAGCTCAGTTTATCCATATTCCTGTCCCATCAATCTTTCTCCACTGTAATAATTTTTGCATTAAAAATGTCCCTGCTTCTATTTTGAATGATTATTCCATTTTATAGATCATGATATAAGCAAGTAAGAAAAGACATTCAAGTCCTTGGTGATGTTGAACTTAATATGATTATTTTGCCCTCCTAAAATGCCACTCACTTCAACAATCAAGCAAACCACAAATCCTCCTGATAATCCTATGAGATAGAATCCCAGCACTTGAAAGGCTGAGACAGGAGGAATGCCAAAAGTTGGAGGCCAGCCTTTGCTACATAATGAATACCAGGCCAGCCTGGGTTATAGAGCGAGATCTTGTCTTAAAACAAAGAAAAGGAAAGAAGGTAGGGAGATACAGAAGAAAGGAAGTGTAGGTTTAAATCAGAGTCCCTAGGGTGTCCACTGAGACTTTCAGGGTCTTGTTCCCAGAGCAAAGTATTGAACCATATACTTATGGATAATGATGGAAATAGAGACAGTTTATTAAGGAAGAGAAAAATCATACACATATGTGTATGTATGCTCACATAGACTCCTGCATAAAGACACATGTACATACACAAAATAAATCAGGAGTGATAGAAGCAATCCTGACAGTGGAAATGAGCCACAGGGCTGAGAACAGACTCAGAAACCCTGAACCATCATTGCCCCTGCTCTTGGTAACCCACCAGACCTTGACAGTAAGACCCCATTGCTGAAGATACTACAAACATGAGCTATAGAACAAACAAGGAGATATCAAACTGGTGCTGACCTCAGAACCTCATCTTCACTGGCTAGTATTCATAGTGCTGGAAGGTGCTGTACATGCTACCAGAAGAGAAAAGTGATCAACCTTGCCTAGCTGTGAATTCTGTGAACTACAACAACAACTGACCTGTCACAATATGCTCACCAGAGCAATAGTGGCACAAATATTATGGGAGTAACCAACCACTCTTTAATTAGATTTAAAGTTCACTTCATAGGATGGAGTCCCTACATGATATTGATATCAGGCTTAGGAACCTGACGCTAGACAAGCCACAGGACCTAGAGGAAAGCCTAATACTGGTTTTCTATAAATAGCTATCATATTAAACTGACTCCTAATGAATTATTATTATACCCATAGGTGAATATATCTCTCAACTCTCACCAGAGAAGTTTCTTTATGCAGCAGATGGTGATTAACAGAGAAACCCACAACTACTCAATGTGCAGAGAACAAAAGGCTGTAGACTGCTTATCCCTGAATAAGACACATATATCAAACTTCTGTCTCCCAAGGCTCAATCATTGTGGAAGAGGAGTGGAAAGATTGTAAGACCCAGAGGTGGTAGAGGACCACAAAAAAAAAAGTTTTCTAGACAGCTGGTCAGTTACCCATATGAACTCACAGCAATGCTGACACCATGCACAAGTCCCATGCAAGCTCAAAACAGACAAAATCCCAGCACAGACATGGAAAAGTAGGTAAAAAACCCCAACCCAACCTAGGGAAAGTTTGGCAACTAATGGCTGCTGGGATGGGAAGAGACCCTCTCTTTCAAGGATGGGACTCTTGGTAAGTTAACCAGGCTCCAGTGGATGAACTCACACTGAAGGACATTTGAGGACACAAATTAGGCTCTATAGTCCTTATTGTATATCTATAGAATACTTTAAATTGAGCAGGGGGCAGTAAAGTGTGGTATTGATGGGGGAGATCTATATCATCAAAATGTATTGTATGAAAATCACAAAAATTTAATTAAGAATAAAATAATAATTTAGAGAGAGAGAACAAGACAAAGGAGGGGAGGGAGAGAGAGAAAGGGAGAGAGAGAGAGAACAGTGGTCTAGGGCTGCAGCCACAGGCTGGTACCAGGGTTGTGGCCCTGTATGACAGTTTTAATAGTGGACTTAATGCAAGCTAGAATCACCAAGAAAGAGATTCAATGAAGGATTGTCTAAATTGAGTTGGCTTGTGAACATGTCTGTAGAGGATTGTCTTATTAAGTTAATTGATGTGGGGAGACCTACCCCACTGTGGGTGGCACCGTTCCCTAGGCAGGGGCCCCTGGACTGTATAAGAATGGTGAAATTGCCTGCACACAGGCAATCAAGCAAGTGAGCACACATGCATTCATTTCCCTCCACTCTTGACTGTGGATGTGATGTGATCAGCTGTTTGAAGTTCCTGCCTTGACTTCCCTGTTGTAACAGACTGTAACCTAGAATTGTAAGGTGAATAAATCTCTTTATTCCCCACTCCAAAGAAACCCTAGTCTATGAGTCTCCATCCTTTATAGATCATTTACATAGCACCAGCCTTCTTAGCATTTGAAAACAACAGAGGTTTGTTTTTTTTGTTTTTTTGTTTGTCTAAGAGTGATGTTTGATCACATGGAGCCCCATGGTCAGAAGTGTTCCCAGTCCTCCTCAGCCTCTATTTCCTTTCCTCTGTCAGTCTTGATGCCTCTGGAACTTCCCTCTCAGCCCTATTATCCTACCTCAGAGAGAAGGGACAGGAAGAGAGGTTGATTCAGATTTATACTTGAGGAAAACAGACATCAGAAAGTCAGAAGTCTTGGTAGGCACCGCCCACAGTAAGGGACACAGCCAAAACGTGAACCCAGGTCTTCAGCTGCACATTTCCACTGTACCCTTTTCCCTGCTGCTCCACTCCAGGGTCAGGGCAGCTGTGCTGACTTGGGGTTTAGCAGGCTGGATAGTGTGGAGCTATCATAGCCATTAATTACAAGCTGAAACAACCACGGCTTCAAGACTATATTTAATTTTTGCAAATACTCAGCTTTTTCATTGCATATGAATAAAAATGCCCATTACCCTAACCAGATACCTAGAATTAGAAAATAAGACATTTTTAAACCCTTGAAATATCTACCAGTATGTAATTACTCACTGCCTACAGACTATACTTTTAAAAATAGTCACAAGGAGCAGAGATAATTAAACTGGCTCAGTTACCCCATTATTAGATCACCATTGTGCTTCAGTCCCATGATTAACAAATTTCCTTCCTGATTGAAACAGAAATGTCCATCAAGGTTAGTTGGATTTCAGGGTCAATTACAGGTAAAGATCAAACGGAAGTGGGGTTTTGATTAAATAAACTCAGAAACTGGCAGTACCAGATTTGATTACATGGAGCTTGTGAAACTGGCATACTGTCCTGGATCATCTACAAGGTAACAATGTGAGTAAGACACAGAGGGTCACCACCTGGTGCGTCCTTCCCTCAAAACAACTGGAGAAATTGCAGAACAAAAGAAACCCAGCCCATGAGAGTACATTCCTTTAATCTTAGCACTCAGGACGCAGAGGTGGCTGGATCTCTGTGAGTTCAAGGCCCAGTCTGGTCTACATAGTGAGTTCCAAGCCATCCAGGGCTATATAGTGAGACCCTGTCTCAAAAAAGAAAGGAAGAAAGGAAGAAAGGAGGGAAGGAGGGAAGGGAAGGGAAGGGAAGGGAAGGGAAGGGAAGGGAAGGGAA
>NW_008352891.1:4832881-4845359 GCF_000622305.1 Nannospalax galili
GGGACTCAACCCAAAAAGGCAAATGACAAGAACCATGAACTAACTAACTGGGAAGTGGATCCCTGGCTCAAGTAGTATACAATGTTAGAAGCTGGCTCTCAGGCCAGGAGAGGAAACAAAGCTTAGCATCCCCATAGTAAACAATCTCAGTCTCAACACTTAGGTCTTAGAAACAAAAGGCATAGCCAGAGTTTATTAGGAATCAGAACTATGGGCCCAGAGACATGGCTTGGTTGGTGAAGTGCTTGCTAGCAAGCATGAAGACTTGAGTCTGATTCCCAGAACCCACATAAAAAAAATCCAGGTGTGGTAGTACATGCTTATAATCCCAACCCTGGGGAGGCAGAGTCATGAGGATCCCTGGACTTGCTCACCAGTCAGCCTAGCCTAATTGGTGAGCCCAAGGCAGTAAGAGACCTGTCTCAAAATGCAAAATAATTGTGTCTAAGGAATGATAACCAAGGTTGACCTCTGGCCACATAGACATGTACACATACACTCACATATATATGAATACACATGAACATGTACACACACAGAATGGAAAGTATAGTTTAGGGTATGTCTTTCACATGAGGGAAAACTGATTGGCATTGGGTAACAGCCACAAAACAATGGTCAGGGCTGGTAGAAAGAGCAAGGTGAAGATTCTGAGGCAAAGAATTCAAAGCTATTCATGGTATTTTCCACTGAAGAGTTGATGGATTTTTTTCTGGAAGTTCTAGAAGAGCCATCAAGTCATTTTCCAGAACTGGACAGTCTGGAAAATAAAACCATGTTAAGTTAAAGACAGAAGACTAGTAGCAAGGTGTGTTACTACCAATGAAGGCTGTGCTTGTAGCTCTGATATTGGGGTAGTGACCCAGTAACTGCAGCCTGAAAGGCAGCCAGCAAAGAAAGGACAAGGAAAGTGTTCTTAGATTCTGATCTGGCCCTTTCTTCTTTGAGCCTTGGTTCAGTCATTGCCTGCCCTTCACAGAAGCCACTGCTTCTAGCATCTAAAATAGTATCTAGGGGGCTGGAGAGGTGGCTCAGCAGTTAAGAGCACTGGCTTCTCTTGCAGAGGACCTGGGTTCTGCTCACAGCAGCTAACAACAAGTTACAGATATAACTCCAGTTCCGCATAAAATAAATCTTTAAAAAAAAAATGTCTAGGTATAATAGGAGCCCTGCTGGGGTTCTGTTCTGGTTTGTTTCTTCATTGCTGTGACAAAATACCCTGACCACTACCAACTTGGGGAGGAAAGGGTTTATTTAGCTTACATATCCCAGGTCACAGTTCATCCAGGAGCCCAAGGTAGGAACTCAGGGCAGGAACCTGGAGGCAGGAGCTGGAGCACAGGCCACGGAGGAATGCTGCTTACTGGCTTGCTCCCCTGGCCCCTGCTCAGCCTGCTTTCTTATGCAACACAGGCCCACCTGCCCAGGGGTGGCACCACCCACAGTGGCCTGGCCCTCCCACATCACTCAACAATCAAGAAGATGTCCCACATACATGGCCACAGGCCACTTCAATGAAGGAAATTCCCCAATTGAGGCTCCCTCAACCCAGGTGTATCAAGTTGACACTAAAGCTATCCAGCACAGGTTCTATGAAAACAGGTGAGAACAGAGCACCCGACGTGAGTAGGGCAGGTGCCAGGCAAGAAGATGGCATACTGGGAAGCCACTCTGAGTCTAGACTCTTCACCTAAGCCCTCTCTTTCCAAGAGGAAAGAGCCCACTCTGAGATTGGCAAAAGCCCCACCTTGATTCTCACTGTAGACCTGTTCTGTCTCCACATAGAGTAACTGACATCCTGAGATCACAGATCAAAGCAACCAGAGTCCCAAGGAGGACAGTGCCATGAAACCAAGACAGCCTCATAAGCATTATTCACTGCTTGAAGCAGGCATGCTGGAAGAGGAAGACAATGTTTAAAGCAGCATAATGACAAATGTAGCCACAAAGATGAAGCCAGGTATGGGGGGGGTCACACACATGAAGAGGGTGCTACAGGAGGACGGTGAATGGGAAGTCAGCCTGGATTACATTATCAGACCTTATCCCTAAACTAAAAACAGCAATAAGAATAATAACATTTATTTGTAAGACTAAGAAAATGTTTTATTACTGTTATTTATTGTATTATTGTGTGTTTATATGATAGGCGTATGTGTATGCATATGCTTGCCAAAGTGTGCATGTGGAAGTCAGAGGACAACTTTCAGGAGCTGGTTCTCTCCATCCATCTTGGGTTCCAAGGATCAAACAGGCTTGCTTGGAAGGCACTTTTACTCTCTGAGCCATCTGACCAGGTCTGGTCGGCTTTTTAAAAAAAGAAGAGGAAGAGGGTAGCAAGATGGCTCAGTGGGTAAAGCATTTGCCATGCAAGCCTGATGACCAGAGTTCGAGCCTCAGAATACATGTAAAGGTGGAAAGAGAGAACTGACTACACAAAGTTGTTCTCTGACCGCCACATGTGCACTATGACATGTGTGCCTGCACTCACACATATATACATGCACAATAGTAAACAATTAAAAATTAAATTTAAATTTAAAATTCATAAAACAGTATTTCCAATTTAAATAAATAAGAAGGGCTAAGGGCTTGAACAGACATTTCTCCAAAGTAGGTGTACAAATGGCAGGACTTCTGTCTCCATTTGTGGCACCTTTGTGATCCACTTCTCATGAAGTTCACAAAGAATTTCCTACAAGGAAATCCTAACCCGGTAATTAGCAGTAGTGATTGGTGTTAACTGCCTGGTAGTTACCATGGTTTTATCTCATTTAGTTCCTCCTTGCACCCCAAATAGGAACAAACTCCAACTGTTCACCTGCTGGTTCAGTGGGAGGAAAAGAGCCCAGCACAGCAGACATGTTCCCTGGGCTGTTTGTAGAACTTATTGAGTGTCTATATTTCTGAGAAAGCTCTTACACAGAAATAGATACCAAAATACTAAAATAAGGCTGTTTCCTAGAATCCAAAGCCTCAAGCCACATGTCTTAAGGGGCTATTGTTCAAGGAAGAAGCCTACAGTGGGCCAGCTCCTCTCACTGTGGTTTTAAAAAGTGGACTCCCCTACAGAACCTGACATGCTGGCTCTCAGTAAATATCCAGTATTGTCATGAACATTACTCTTTCAGACATCTTCACAACCTTATTTTAAGCAGTGTTTTCATTTCTGTTCTAAAAGTTTAGCTGAACCTGGTGGCTCATGCCTATAATCCCAGTTACTCAGGAGTCTGAGGCAGGAAGACTGAGAGTTCCAAGACAGCCTGAGCTACATAGTGGGGCCCTTTCTCAAACAAAACAAACCCCCAGTCATCATTTAACTGCAGCTGTCTTATTTGTGGTTGCCTTCAATCTCAGTCACCCAGAACTCAGAGGACAATCCCAAGCCAAAATCCTCAGCGCTTCCCCAAGGCTGCCATGAAGTCACCCCCAAACCTGAATCTTCACAGATCACTTGGAATCAAAGCCCTGGGTTCATATCTCAGGGCCACCACTGGTTGTGTGGTGTTGGTGCCAAGTTGGTGAGCCTCTTCATGTCTCAGCTTGCACATGGGGAAAATGGGCTGCATTGAGAGTCAATATTCAGTGCTTTATGTGTGTGGTACATTTGTGGTTATTGTTCCAGATCAGAGGATTCAAGCTTGCTCACATTAGCAAGCTTACATGTGCACACATAGGCACGTACACACATATATGCAGTGTTGTCTCAAGGTCTCATGCAAGTGCCTCTGACTAATCAGAGACAAATAATGGAGCTGCCCTGATCTTCTGGCCAGAGAATGACTCCTATGGATGCTTCATCTAGAGCTGGATATTCTTCTGCCCCAATGGGACAATTCACTGGGTCAGTGCTGTTGCCACTGGGGACAAGTTCTCAGAGTTAGAGGCATCAGCTGGATCTGTGCACCTGGAACACAGCACAGCCCTGGCCGTTGAATTCTCTGGGTCCTGCTCTGTCTCTCCACATCCTTTGACAATATCTTGAGTCCATTTCCCCATAGTTCTCTGGCAACCTCCTCTAATCAGTGGGCCTGTCCCTCAACCGGCTTCATCTGTCTACACTAGCAGTGGGCTCCCAAAATGATTCTTACTGTTTCACAGGGGACCTCAGTGGCCCATTATGCCCAGAGAAACTGAAATCTGGCTCCATTTTCTTTCAGGAAAAAGGCAGTTCAATTTCCTGACTATGTTATGAGATAGGGTATTCAAGCTCATCCTCCAAAAAACAGCAAAGAAAATTATTTTTAAGGCAGTTTCACATTAAATGGGCTTAATGTTTCTGTTCTGCTGTTGCTTCAATTTTGTCAAGAAAAAATTTTGAGTGCCTACTCTATGTATGCCAATTGAAGGTGCCTAAACTGTGCTTTCCCCCACAATCAACACATACTAGTAATCCAGCCCCTAACACTAAAGAGAACCCTCTCCTGGGAAACTAGTAAATAGCTAGGGTGCAAGACCCAGAATGCCCAGAAAAGCAAGTAGGAGCCAGGACACTCTCATGACTCTAAGGCCATCCTGGGGGTATCATGCTTTGAAACTAAGCAGAAACTGTACTAGAGAAAATGGGGGTGCTCTACAAGGAAGACAGCAAGAGAAAGAACATCAGGATGGTCTGGAGCCAGCAGATACTTCAGAATGCTTACATGGGGCCAAGAGGCTAGCTAGGAGGACATGGATAGAGGCTTGAAGAGAAAGGGAATGTCCTTGGAGCAGGATTCAAACCACTGAGGACTGACTGGTTCTCCTAGAGGTCTTGAGTTCCAGCCATCTGGAGTGGGCTGAGCCCAAAGGGTCCTGAGCCTACCCATGGAACTGAACAGATCTCAGGTATAGGTGTGCCAGGTGCTGTCTTGTAAGGCCCAAGAGGCCGGGGGGAGAGTTGTGGAGGGCCTTGAAAAACAGAAAAAAAACAGCATGGGAGGAAGAGGCTGAATTAGAACCCCTCTGATTTTCTGTGCGTCAGAAAACAAATTTGAGTTAAATCTGCCACTGATGGGGGAGGATCCCAGAGGGAGAGAAGATAAGTATTGTCGGAGGTCTCCAGAAAACAGACACTCCCAGGAGATTCTGAGGAACAGTGGGTGGGTGATGCTCCCTGTAAAAGGTGAAGAATGCAGTTCTGCCCATTTTGTCTCAGCCTGTTGCCCTGGCTTAAAGCACTTAAGTTCTGTTACTGTAATGTGTGCCTGCCATCAGCTCCCTGGAAATGTAAGAGGAGACAGGGTAATTTCGCTCATCTCCTGAGTGAGAGACAGGCCGGTGCTGGACTCGTGCAGGCATTCTAGAACACTGTGTTCCTGTATAAATTGGTACCACATCTAGAACCCTGTTGTTAACACACTGCTGCTAGGAGACAGCCAATGAGCAAATACCCAACTTTCTATTATTGGACTCCAGAGACCATCTAAGCCTCAACAGCCTCCTCAGTGTGCCAGCTAATGGCCACTAGCTAGTTGAACTAGAAAGTTCTTGGCCTTTATAGACCCCCGGGACATCCCTCTCAGACATTTATTTACCTATTTCTTCCTTCCCTCTGGGCTCCTCCCCTCAGACTACTCCCTAAATCCAGGGCTGAACCCCAGCACCCTACCAACCACCAGAGCTGGGATGGAGTGAGGCAAGACAGGCCCCAGGTACCAGGGGTATGATATGCTTCACTCCAGGTATGTAAGAGAGCTCACACAAGTGTGTACCAGGTAGGCTTACAGGTGCAGGGGTGGCTCACATCTTGCACCCCAGACTCCTAGCTTGCTCCACCCCGGTCCTAGCCCTACTGCCCCTCCTATGTTGCCCAACAGAACTCAAGGCTGTACTTCTCCCACCTACAGAGCTTCACCAGCCTGTGTCTACAGCCTACAGCTGCTCCCCAGCTCCAGGCCCACATTTCCAACTTCTGGATGTCTCCTGGTTCGTCCTCCACCTCTTACCACCCCCTAGCCCTCCTCCTACTCCACTTTCCCAAGCATCTCTCCTTCCTAATGTATTTCCCAGAACTCTCCCCAACTCCCCATAATCACTATTGGCCCCTCCTGCCACCAGCTAAATAACCCTCTTCTCCCCATCTCCCAGGACTCCTCCTGCTAAGTGCTGCAATTAGCAGCCCCCTGAACAGAAAAGTGCGTGCAGAACAAACTCCCCACTATGGACAACGATCTGATAATATTTACTGAAACTGTAAGTGTAGCCAAGCATGGCGGCATATACCTGTAAGCCTAGCACTTAGGAGCAGGAGGCAGGAGGTTCATGAGTTCAAGGCTGCCGTCAACTACATAGCAAGATTAAGACAAGCCTGGGTTACTTGAGACCCTGTCTTAAAATAAATAAATTATAAATGTCTCATTTCATGCACATGCTTCTCTGTCAAGGGGTATCAATTGTGGCATTATTTGTCATAGTGAAAGAATAGAAACACCCTCAATGACTATCAGCAGAGTAGATGGTGCTGTGTGCTGAATCCATGGAACAGACAATAAAGAATAAAGGTAGCTCTATTATTTTCTTGCGCAGACAACTTATGAGGCCCACAAATAAAAAGCAGGGCACAGGAGTGCTACAAGATGCTCCCACTTGCACTAGAAGGGGAGAGATATAAAATTAGAAATCACATATATGTGCACTCTTATTCACAGTATTTCTGGAATAGAATATTAAAAGTGGTACAATGATTGCTTCTGAGAAGACCTTGGTTCCTTCCATCAGGAGAGGGAACTGGGAGGCCTCTGTGTGCTTTTTTTTTAATAAAGCTTTTTTTTTAATGTGTGTATAAGTATTATGCTTGCATTTGTGTAAGTGCACCCGTGTAGTATAGTGTCCATGGAGGACAGAAGAGAGTGTTGAATCCCCTGGAACTGGAGTTTGGACAGTTGTTAGCCATTATGTGGGTGCTGGGATTTGAACCCCAGTCTTCTGCAAGAACAGCCAGTGCTCTTAACCGCTGAGCCATCTCTCCAGCCCCCCACTGGGCACTTTTATACCAATTCAATTCTTTGTATGGAGCGTGCTTTATTCTTTTCAGATAAAAGTTCATTCCAAGGGCCAGTGAGAGGGCCTAGCAGGTAGAAGTACATTCCACCAAGCCTAGCTACCTGAGTTCAAGCCCCAGAGCCCACAGGAGAGAACTAACCTCCACACACATGCTGTGGCAAGCACATGTGCGAGCACTCAAATAAATAAGTAAATAAATAATAAATAAATAAATAAATAAATAAAGTAAAAAATGCATTCCATCCCTCTTGATGCAACCAGCAACCTTATTAGAGAGTAAACCTAGTCATGTTGCTCTCCTGCTTAAACTCCCCCCAGGCTCTCTACATAAGAAAGTCTCAGGAGGGTCACAGTTTGCATGGCTGACAGAGCAATTAACACCTATTAATTATTTTTAGCACTTCTTTAACTCTCAAAAATACCCTGATGAGGACAATTAATTAGATTTTCACTCTCTCGTGACCTTAAAGATGTAATCTGCCTGCCTTATCACAGACCATGAGTTCTCAATATCCTGCCTACCCCCAGAGTCACCCTATATAGCCCCTATCTAGCTCCACCAAACCCAGGAACATTGAACTCGGAGCTCTGTGCATATGGGCTATTTTTGACCTCCACAGCCTCTGACATGCTGTACCCTCCATTGAGAATGACTGACACACCCGCCCAGGCCCCAGTTCATAGCACAGCCTGCTGCATGCCCTTCAGGACCCAGCTATGACCATAACACTCATAGTTAAGCTTCTTAGAAGCCCTCACACAGCCCAAGTGGCCAGCATGTTTCCTCTCCTGTTCTTGGAATGGAAGAAAACAATAACACACTGAATTAGAGCCAGTTCTGGAGTCAGAAGCAGTTGGCCCTCGACCCTTCATCTGCCGTTTACTAGCCATACACCCTTGAGCCGGTTCCTTAACTTTACTCTCTGAGTTGACATTTCTTCAGCTGCCTTTCCACTTGTCTTAGCTATTTTTCTGTCACTGTGATAAAATACCCTGACGAAAGCAACTTAAGGAAGGAAAGGTTGGTTTTGGCTCATAGTTCCAGGATGCATCATGACAGGGAAGTCATGGCACCAGGACTGGAGGCAGCTGCTCACGCTGCATCTGCAGCTGGATAGTGAGAGAGATGAATGGTGGTGCTCCATTCACTTTCTCCTTTCCAGGACCCCAGCCCCAAAATTATTTTAAAATCCCTGAGGGCTGGAGAGATGGCGCAGCAGTTAAGAGTGCTTGCTGCTCTTGCAAAGGATCCGAGTTTGGATCCCAACACCCACATTAGGTGACTCACAACCACCTGCAGATGGAGCATCCAGTTCCATGGAATTCAATGGCCTATTCTAGCCTGTGCAGAAACCTGCACTCACATGTGCAAACCCACACAGATGTACACATATATGCATAATTAAAAATAAAATAAAAATCTTTTTTAAAAAATCCCAACAGGCATGCCTAGAGGCTCCTTTCCTAGGTGATTCTAGGTCTTGTGAAGTTACCAATCAATGCAATGCAAACTACCATACCACTCAGCCTTCTAATTTATCATTATCATCATCATGGTTATTATTTTGTAGTCTATGAATGTGGGTGCATGCAGGGGTCATTGGTTTGTTTTACTTAATGAGCAGTAACAAATGTGACTGACTCAGAGATCTCTGTCCTGACTTTGTCACACATACATGCCAACCTTCTTGCAGGCATCCCTGTGCCTGTTTTCCTCCTTGATTCTCCCATCTGTCCACCTTTCTTCTCTTCTTAATGTGTTATCTCAAGTGCTTTGGGGTGAGGCAGGACTGGCACATAAACAAGTAAACACACTAACGAACACCAAGCAAGACCTCTGAGGGACTGGGGAAGAGAGGGGTTGTAGTGGGGTGACTGAGCGCCCAAGGAGACCAGCAAAAAACTGCTGGAACTCCACTTCCCCACTGGTACAACTTAGTGGTTTGAGGGTTTCTTCTTTGTTTGTTTGTTTATTTGTTTGTGGTGGTGTGGTGTTGTCCTGTTTTGTTTGGGGGTCTTGATGGTTTGGTCTGGTTTGGTTTGGTTTGGAGATGATGTCTAATTCCCTTACCCAGGCTAGCCTTGAACTGCTGGGCTAAAGCAATCCTCCTGCCTCAGCCATTCACCTCCCATAGGTATACACAGCTATGCCTGGCTGTTTAGTGATCATTCAAATTCCTCAGTTTCTTCATGTTGAATTAGGAATACCAGCAGTACCTGCTTTGCTGAGCTGTTGTGATTAAATAACTCAAGACCTATCTCCCCACCGTCCAGGCCCCTAGCAGGTACAGTGAATATAGGTAAACACACCGGATTCTTTAGTTTTGTTTTGTTTGTTTGTTTGATACAGGATCTCCCTGTAGCCCCAGCTGGCCTGGAACAATGTAGACCTTGATCTCATAGAGATCCACCTGCCTCTGCTGGGAGTGCTGGAATTAAAGGCATGCACCACCATGCCTGGTTCTGGAAAGATTCTTAAAGCTCTCCTAAATGAACCCAGACCCACTAGCACCAAGGCTCAGACTTAAGTAGAAATTTCCCCAGAGGGCACAGCTGTGACCTTGACTACTGAAGCAGCCAGAACTCACACAGACTCTCTTCATCAAATGCCAGGCCCTCTACAGAAGAGTCCTCGGGTGCAACAGTGCAATGACACATGATTGCAATACCTGAATAACAGCAGCCTGACTCTTGGCATCCATTTCAAACAAACTATTCTGAGAACTTGTTCCTTCACATTTCTTCCAGAACTGTGCTCTCAAAGGCCTTCCTCTCTCTTTAGTGAAACTGTGAAATGGGGAAAGAAAGCACAGAATTTGTCTTCTCAGGGAATTTGTTTGTTATGACCCCTACTGACCTAGAACACACACAAGCACCAACAGATGCTATTAATTTAATCCCACCTGTTGTATGCAATGCAAAAGGAACAGTTCACTGCAGCTTCCAGCGTATTTTTACAACACACACACGCAGTCATACATTATTCTTGGTCAAGGACAAGGAAGGGTCATGAGGGATTAAAACTACAGTTTAGGTCACAAAATGAGCCCATGGCCTAGTAAGCTTGTTTACATTATAAGCAAGCTGAGATAATTTCAGATGATCTCAAAACATAAGATTAACTTTTTGGTTACAAAGTTAGGTAAAAGTCATTTGTTCAGAAGTCAGTCCCACAGTCCCCTCTTGTTTGTTTTATAAAAGAAGCATGTCCATATTTGAAAAAAGTCATTCCCATACTCAGGAAGTAAGTTCTTCCTGCCCAGGGCGTAGGTTATTTCTCCCAAGCAGGTTGTCAGCCAGGTCCTGTTTATCTGGGGCAAGCCCATCTCTGCACCTGCCAGGCCCTTCCCTAGCCTGCTACAAGGAGCCAAAGGGGTTGGTACCCTGCAGGACAGGGTGCTGGGAGGGCCTCCAGCTCACTTCCATGGAGAAACCCTTCCATTTTTAAGAGGTGAACACCCTTCTTAATGGTAATCCTGAGAAGGAATGAGAACTGGATTGGACTCACCTAGAGATGAGCTCTACACCCCAGCCTGCTCAGGCCCTGTGTGCTCTGACCTGTGCTCTCACAAAGCTGAGGCAGGTGCTGCTCAAGTACTGGAAATGGGGCCTTGAGGCGGCGGCGGAGGGGGCTGGGGGGTCCTGGGATCTTGTTCAGCTAGTGTATCTCCTGAGCCTGGGGATATAGGAATCAGTGGTGATATAGGACCCACATGGGCAGCAGAAGCCAAGTCATCATGGAAGGACAAAGTAGGAGAGGCACAGTGAGCTCCCGCGAAAGATCAGCAGCTGAAACTCGGTAGCAACGTATCTAATATTAAAGGCTCTATTACACAAATAGGGGATCATGGCGGGGGGAGGGGGAGTTCAAATTTCAAAGATTTGTTTTTTATTGTTGTTGCTGTTTTTTAGACAATGTCCAGCCTTGAATTAGCAATCTTCATGTCTCAATCTACCACGGGCTGGGATTTAAAGCATGCACCACGATGCCTGGCTCAAAAATATTTCCTTCTTTCCTCTTCTATGTTTGTCTGTAGATAAGCTCTTACTACACAGATCGTGCTGACCTGAAACTTAAAATGTAGCCCAGTGTTCTAGTTTCATATCTGTGGCTGTGATAAAGCATTCTGACCAATGCGGAAGGAAGATTGAATATAATCAAAATACATTGTATGAAATTCTCAAAGAATCAACAGAAAAAATTTTTTTTTTGTTTTTTGTTTTTGAGATAGGGTCTTCCTGTAGCTCCAGCTGGCCTGGAACTTGCTATGCAGACCAGGCTGGCCTTGAGCTCAGAGAGATCTGTCTCCCTCTGCCTCCCAAGTGCTGGGATTAAAGATGTGTGCCACCATGCCCAGCCCAATAAAAAAAAATTTTTTTAATTCAAAAACATTCTGACCAAAAGCAAATTATGGGGAGAAAAGAGTTTATTCAGCTTACAAGTCCAGGTCACAGTCCATCAAAGAGGAAAGTCAAGGCAGAAACTCAAGGCAGGATCTTAAATGGAGGCCTGCTTGCTATTCCACACAGCATTACCTCTGACCAAGGAACTCACTTCGTAGCCAAAGAAGCACATTAGGGACCATGGAGGATGCTGCTTGCTAACTGGCTCGCAAACCATGTTATACTCAGCTAGCTTTCTTACACAATTCAGGACCACCTGCCTAGGGATGATACACCCCATAAGTATACATCAATTAACAATCAAGACAATCCCCCACAGTCATGCCCACAGGCCAATCTGATCTAGGAAATTTCTCAACTGAGACTCTCCTCTCAAATGACTCTAGACTGTGTCAAGTTGACAACTAAAGCTAACCAGCTGTAACAGTCCTCCTGCCTTAGCCTTCTGAGTGCTGGGATTACAGGTATGCACCACCACACTGGACTAAAAAGATATTTCTTATTTGATGTGTTTATGCTTAGCACCTCTGATGTCCTCTGTCTTCAAGTACCAGCACTACAAAAGCAAAACAAAACCAAAAATAAGCAATCTGTATAGAAAGCTGGATCCCAGAACTTGGGACGCTGAAACAGAAGGATCATGAGTTCAATCAAGGTCAGCCTAGTCTACACAGCATGTCCTAGGCCAGTACAAACTGAGCTACGTGGGCTGCATAGTGAGATCAGGTCTAAAGACAATATTTTCATTATGGCATATGAATCCTCAATTAAAAAAAAAAAAAAGCCTAAAAGAAGACTCACTTAAAACTGAAGTGCCTAGAAGCCACAGACCAACCCCACACAAGGAGGCCATACCCATGACACATGTGGTATGTGAGTGTGGCCATCTGTAACTGAATTTCAAAAGCCTCAGCTTATATCTACTCTCTGGGAGAGGCTCCTAGAAAACCAAGGGTAGATCCCTCCACTATGTTAGTCCTGAAAGGAATTTTAATCCACAAGAGAGAAAAGATGATTTTAAAAAGCAAGCGCTTCCGTTGCCAATACTGAAGGGCACTTGAGGACACAAGTTTAACTCTATAGGCCACAT
>NW_008352891.1:4845386-4847135 GCF_000622305.1 Nannospalax galili
ATATATTAGAGTATATGAGTGTATGAAATTAGGTGGGGGAGGGGGTATAAATGGGGGCCAAGATGTTGTATGAAATTCTCAAAAATTCAATTTAAAAAGTAAAAGAAGGAAAAAAATGTAATGAACAACACCAGCCAAAAAGAAGAGCTTCACACCTGGAAGAACAGCACCTAGGGTAGAAAAGCTGCAGCTTGGCCTCCAGGGCAGCAGATGGAGATGCATTCTCAGTGACCCGTCCCATCAGTACCCCCCCCCCCCGCTGCCGCCACGCACACACAAGAGAAAGGTTTCCTTGCAGGCTCTGGCTTCCTAACTTGAGTCCTTGGGAGGTAAGAAGTGAGATTTTGTTTTCGGCCACTACTGTCATTGTCCATTTTATAGAGAATTCTGAAATGGTCTGTCACAGGGAAGTCGGCCCAAATGGAGGAGATATACTCAGGGACCAAGTAATGTGTAGCCCTTTACAACTCACAAGCATTGCTGTCACCATCACATCCTTGAGCCTGAAGGCAGTACAGGTGAAGTATGCTGGTACCCCTGGGCAATTGAGGAAAGGCAAATCTAAGCAGAACCTAAACCCATGCTGGGACTCACCAACGTCCTCACTAGTCACAAATGTTCCTTGTCTTTTACTGACAGTTTCTCAATTTTTGCACACCTAAGCATATTTAAATGGTATAAAAGCATAGTCTACTGTTGGAGCTGGAGAGATGGCTCAGTGGTTAAGAGCGCTGACTGCTCTTGCAGAGGACCCAGGTTTGATTCCCAGCACCTACACAGCAGCTATGAACCATCCTTAACTCCAGTTCCAGGAGATCTTCGGACTTCTATAGGCATTGCATGAAACAGGTGCACTTACAGGCATGTAGGCAATACACTCACATAAAAATATTTTTAAAGGAAGAAAAAAATAGTGCATGGGCTCTCCTGTAGCCAGAAGAGCCTCCATTTTGCACATGAAACATAAAAGGGACAACTACTTTAATTGCTATGGTAAGAAAGAGATTGATGTGCCTGGGTGGCTTCTGGTGATGGGCTTGGCTGGGCTTTGAAAGGGCTAGTTATTCTGTTCTGGGGTTTGAGCCCTTTGGGCTGTGAGTTCTGTGCACCATGGCAGAGCCTCTGGTGGGGATCCCTTATTGTCTCATGACAAACATGGCTGACACACTCTTACCAACCTGGAAAACCATCATATCAAAGCCACATATACTAGAGAAGGGGCTGGGCAGGACAGGGGCAGCTCTCTTGGTGTCAAGCATGTATAAATAAACGTTCTGTTTGACTGGCAGCCTGCCTACCCTCAGCTTACCACCCCAAACACCCTCTTTTTCTGAGAATGTAAAATGCATACTTGATGGATCCTCTTTCTAGTTCTGCTTATGGGTCTGGAGTGCAGTATCTGTGCCCACAGAGGGCCAAGGTGGCATTTCATGTCTGCATGTTAGTGTCTTCTCAATTCTAGGAAATCTAGCCATTGCTACTTTACAACCAGAGTGCTGATATCTGCCTTTAACTGACTCAGCAGTGTCCAACCTGCAGTCCATAGGTCGGTCACATGTGGCCAAGGAGAGATTATGAATGAGGCCTAACACAACCATTAATTTACTTAGGTCATTATAAGTTTTTTATTGTTTTTTTTTTTTGGTCTATTTGAAACAGGGTCTCCCTGTAGCCCCATCTGGCCTGGAACTCTACATAGACCAGGATGGCCTCGAACTCACAGAGATCCACCTGCCTCTGCCTCCCGAG
>NW_008352891.1:4848180-4870081 GCF_000622305.1 Nannospalax galili
AAGCTCTACTGTCTACAAGCTGTCCCTTAGGGTCCCCAGAGGCCAAGCAGGAGCAGAACTCCAACCCCAGCCTGCAGTGCCCCCTGGTGGATATTGCAGGGCCTCGCCACCACCACCAGGCTGAGGACTGGCCTCTGGAGGCCTGAGGTCAACTGATCAGAAGATGGAATCTCTTCAGGCCTTCATGGTCCTGAATGCAGGCTCTGGAGTATGACTGACCTGGGATGTGGCCCATCCCACCCATGTTCTAGCTCTGAGGGAACCTGAACTTCTCCATCACAGAGGCCTAACAAAAGTAACAATCCTCAGAGTCTGAGGTTACCTGAGACACTCTTATGAGTCAGGCCTGTGTTAGGAACAGAAAAAACACAATAAGCACACAGGAGCTGGCAATGCTCCTTACTGTTGCCTGAAGTGGTCTTCTCATGCTGTAACCACACTCTGTAAAAATTAACTCCCTTGGCTTTTCTATGCCAGCTCTGAGTGTTCAAAGTGGAAGAGACCCGCCTCTCCTCTGTTTGTAACAAAGACAGCCTTGGGCCACAGGAGCACAGCTCTTCATCCATCAACAATGTGAGAAACAAGACCATAGGGTTGATGTCCACCAGAGGTCTGTGTCAGAGCATAGTGAAGGACCCAGCCCCAGGGACTGAGGGAAGCCTCTCAGAGAAAGAGGCACATCAATCTAGAAGGTTCCAGGATGTTCCCTTTCCACTAAGAGTGTTTTTCTCTCCAAAGCACAGTGCTGGAGGCAGTATCCATGGCCCACATAGAAAAAGCATTTGCCTTTGACCCAGCACTAGAGATTTTTACCTTTCTAATCTCTGCTCAAAAGTGACGCCTGAGGAGCTGCCTCACTTTAAATCCTGCTGCTGGCTGCTGCCAAAACAAAGATAATTCACTGGGGACTTTTCTTCAGATCTGCGCTGTGCTCACGATATAAGCTGTTGGGATTTTGTGACAGTAGTTAGAAAATTCCTAATGCCCCATTTAATTCTCCTTCAGAAGTTTACAGGCGTGTAAGAGGGGGTAGAATTTACTTTAGAATTCGATTTCCTTGTAGCCTCATCAAAGTGAAATAGAAGCAAGTCTCTTGAGGACTTGAGAGAGCAGATGTCTCTGTGAGTATAGAGACCCAGATGTAACCAGACACTAGCTGTCACATCCAGATCCTGGCAACCAGAGTTACACTTCAAGACACTTTGTGGCTTCCAGCCTTGGGAACATTATTTTACCTTTTCAGACTAAATTCTACATCACTTTTTCCATTCTGTGTCTATTGGGGCCTGTCATGAGCCAAGCACTTTGCCTGGTGGACAGGCAGGGCCTGAGTCCTCAGCACTGCCCTCCAGAGCTCCTACCCATCCATTAGTGTGAGAAGAGTATGTCCACATTCACAGAGGTCAGGTGTACTGGCATTCTGGAAACTTCTAAGGGGTTCTGAGAAGATGACTTGGTCCTCTCTACCTGGCAGAAGTGGATGGACAAGACTTCTGAGGGCTCTTGAAGTTTCTGCAGTAACCAACTAGAAGTCCCAGTGGGGCTGGGGCCAAGCTCACAGAAAGAGCAGCAAAAGGGTGAGGGGATGCTTGGGGGTGCTCTGCCCTGTGGGAGAACAGACTCGTGGCTTCTTTCCATGCCTTGATACCACCCTTGCACTCTCCCTCCTGTAACACTCCCCCTACACACCCAGCTCCCATCCCCCTTTAAGAAAAGTGACTAGGCTGGAGAGATGGCTCAACAGTTAAGAATATTAGCTGTTCTTGCAGAAGACCCGGGTTCAAATCCTAGCACCCACATGCCAGCTAACAACTGTCTCTAACTCCAGTTCCAGGGAATCCAACGGCCTCTTCTATTCTCCATGGGCATTGTACAACATGGGTGCACTTACATACATGCAGGCAATACATGCATACACATAAAATAAAAATAAAATATTTTTTAATAACTATGGTGCACACCTTTAATGCCCACACTTGGGAGGCAGAGAGAGGTGAATCTCCATGAGATCAAGACCAGCCTGGTCTCCATAGTGAGTTCCAGGCCAGTTATGGCTACAGGGGAGACCCTGTCTCAAAAATACAAAAAAAAAAAAAAACTGACCCAGAGGGCTGGTGTTCCAGGAGACCCCAGGATTCTGGTTTTCATGGCTCTGGGTTTCTGTGGCTAAAGCAGGTCAGACCAACCCTATACTCCACCTTACCTTTCTTGGGTGTCCAAAATGGTGCTAGACAGCCCAGTTGGTCCTGATCACTAATTTTCCCTATTCCTGTCGCATGGTCAGTCCCAGCCACTCTTCCACAGGACACACTTTTGATCAGGATGCCTCTTCCTCCCTAGACTGAACCTCTGGAACCTATACCCAGGATGATGCTGACAACAGGATTCAGGAGGGACCAAATGTTACATAGGGACCCTATGTTACATAGGTGGTTTGCAAGCTCTACCACAGCATCTATTTTTAAGATGTAAACGTTTTATTGAGGCCCAGCACATATAGAGAAATGTGCAAAAATCTTAGGCAGACAGCTCAAATTCCACAAGCAGAACAGAGCTGGGCATAGTGGCCATGCCTTTAAATCCCAGCACACAGGAGGCAGAGGCAGGCAGGTCTCTGTGAGGCCATCTTGCTCTACATAGTGAGTTCCAGACCAACTTGGATATGGATTTATCCTGCCTGGCTTGTGCTTTTTTACAAGTATGGATTTTTGTGACTGCCTTCTGCAACTCAACATTACATGTGTCTGCACTGGCAACTTACTCCTCATTGCACCCCACTGAATGAACAGGACTTGGTTTAGGGAGAATTTGTTTTTCCCCAGAATCCAATGCTATACCTTGAGCTATTCAGATGGGAATAACCCAGCCCTTCCTTTTGAGTTAGAGACGATATTGGATGGCAGGGATCCTAAGGCTGTATAAGGTCCCATGGGGAACTGAGCTGCCCACTCCTGTAATGTTCATTATAGTGGTAAATTGTCATGTGTTGTATGAGTTTACTGGGAACCTGGCTCAGGAAGCAAAGTTGTCCTTCCCCAAGTGTCTTCCATGACCTCTTGTCTGGGACTGGGATGGCCCCCCTAACTCTGTGACAGGGAGGGAAGAGAACAACAAAAACAGCCCAAAAATAAAAGCCTTGTGTCCTTTAGAATAGTTAGAAGGGCCAGGTATGGCGGCACACGCCTTTAATCCCACCACTTGGGAAGCAGAGGCAGGCGGATCTCTTTGAGTTTGAGGTCAGCCTGGTCTACATAGTGAGTTCCAGGCCAACTGGGGCTACAGTGAGACCAATAAAAAAAATAGCTAGAAAGTAAACAGTTTCCAACAGAGGTTACTATTGTTTATCCCATAATACAAAGTGCCTGCAGTAGGAAAGAGAAGCCAGAATTTTAACCTTGGGAAGCTCATTCATGGAGAAAAAGCTCAATCAAGAACTCCAGCTGGCTGCCTCAACTTCCCGAGTTGATTTCTGCTGACTGTTTGAGCCTGTAATTTGATGCTGTTTTCTCTCTCTCTCTCTCTCTCTCTCTCTCTCTCTCTCTCTCTCTCAATTGCTACTTATTTTTTTACTTTTGGCTTTGTATATACTTAACAAACCCACTCATTCAAAACAGAAAGTATGGCTATTGTGGATTATACTCTGGACTGTGCAGAATATCTCCACACCCAAGCCTCCTGAAGAGAGTGCCTATGCAGGGAGCAAGACCTCTTGGAACTAGAAGGAAACAAGAGGCTTGTGAGGAAGGAATGCAATCTAGTTTCCTTCCTCTTGCTATGATAAAACACTTTGATCAAAAGCAACTTGGGAAGGAAGAGTTTATTTGGCTTCAACTTCAAGATCATAGTCCATCATTAAGGGAAATCAAGGCAGAAACTATGGAAGAATACTGCTTGCTGGTTTACTCTCTGGCTTGCTAAGAATGGTGCTGCCCACCATGGACTGGGCCCTCCTACATTAATTACTAATCAAGACAATCCCTCACAGACATTCCCAGATCAACACAATGAAGACCCTCTCTTTTCAGGTGGTTCTAAGCTGTGAAAGTTAAGAATGCTAACTAGGACAGAAGATGGTCCCTTGAGAGCTCTGAGTGACTCTGTGGCCAGACAAGACCACACAGTGCCCATCTGTCCTTGTACAGCTAGTCAGCCAATGAAACGAGGGGTAGAGGCCTCATTCTAGCCTGCTCAGAGCAGTTGGACACCATGTGTGACCAGGTGCACAGGAATGTCTTCCCTATAACCTATAGAAGGAGTGACCAGAGGCCCTGTAGAAGCAGGATGGTCAGCCAGCTCTCCACTGAGACTACTTCGAGTCACTTTAGCTAATTTCTCTCTTTCACTGAATTGAGATGATTTTTACAAAGCTGCTGTGTTTCTGTGGGGTGGATTTGGAATTTGGATTTTTAGGATGAGTCTCAAAAAAATCTAGAAAAATCATTTGGGGAAACTAGGGAGATGGCTCAGTCAGGAAAGTGCTTGCCTTACAAGCATGAGGCCCTGCATTCCATCCCCAGAGCCCATGTAAAAATCCTGGATATTGGTGATGCATGCCTTATAATCCCAGCTCTGGGGAGACAGACACAGGCTGATTCCTGGAGCTCACTCACCACAGACAGTCTAGACTAACCGGTAGGCTCCAGGCCAACGAAGAGATGTTGCGTCAGAGGAAGTAGATGGCATTTCTGAGGATGGCACCTGAGATTGTTCTCTAGACTCCTCATATACACAGGTCTGAATTAAAAGAAGGGAAGAAAGGAGGAAGACAAGAATGAAAAGGAGGAGGAAGAGAAAGAGGAAGAGGATGATGAGGACAAGGAAGAGGAAGAAGAAGACAGGAAGAGAACCAGGATGAGGAGGAAGACGAGGAGGAGGAAAAGAAAGGAGAGGAAAAGAAAAGAGGGGCAGTGAGATGGCTCAGTAGGGTAATGCACTTGCCACCAAGCCTCACAACCTGAGTTCGACCCCCAAGACCCATGTGGGAGAAGGAGAAACCAACTCCCAAAAGTTGTCCTCCAACCTCCACATATGTTCTGTGGCACATGTGTACCCACACATATACACAAACACACAGAAATTAACTGATGGATTGATTAATAATTTTTTAAAAGAAAAGCAGAACTGGAGAGATGGCTTAGTCACTAAGAGCACTTGCTCCTGTTACAGAGGTTCCAGGTTCAGTTCCCAATACCTACATGGTGACTCATAATCATCTGTACCTCCAGTTCCAGGGAGTCTGACACCTTCTTCTGGTCTCCACAAGCACCAGTCACACATACATACATGCAGGCAGAACAGTCATACACATAAAATAAATCTTTAAAATTTGTTTAAATGTATGTTATATGCATGTATTTAAGTGCATCACGTGCATGCAATGCCTGCATAGGCCAGAAGGGGGCGCCAAATTTCCCAGAACTGCAGTTAGGAACAAGCTGTTAGCCTCCATGTGGGTGCTGGGAATTGGACCTAGTCCTCTGCAAGAGCAGTCAATTCTCTTAACCACTGAGCCATTCCTCCAGCCCCAAATCTAAAAATAAGAGAAGGGGAGGGCAGGGGAGGGGAGGGGAGGGGAGGAACATCAGCTAGTCTTCTGCAAAGTGCTCCTTGAGATCTGCAAAGGAGGAAATGGAGTGCAGCTTTCCAGGAAAGGCACTTGGTGCCATCTAGTGGTCCTCATTATTATAGGTCCAACACCATAAGCACACACAATCTCTCTCTCTCTCTCTCTCTCTCTCTCTCTCTCTCTCTCTGATTAACTGAGAGGACTTTGTCCCTTGGACAGAAAGTTGATAGCTGCAACTTGCAAACTCACATGGGCTAACCAGTTCAAACAAATAATCCAGCCCAGACAAATGGAGAACCAAAGGCAGAGCTCTGTGGCAGTTTGTCATTTGTACATTTCTTCTTCAACCATTTATTTCTCTCCTTGGTGTTACTCAAGTGGAGAATCTAGATGAGGTAAAGTTAAAGCCTTTGTCTTCACACTGTGCACCGAGCACAGCAGGGGGCAGACAGAAGACCAGTCTACACAAAGTGTAAGAAGTCAGTAGTAGGGGTTAGAGAGATGGCGCAGCAGTTAAAAGCACTTACTGCTCTTGCAGAAGACCCAAGTTTAGTTCCCAGTGTCCACTGGCTCCTCTAACCTCCTGTAACTCCAGAGGATCTAATGCCCTCTTCTGGCCTCCATGGGCACTGCACTCAGAAATGAAAACAGACACACACATATACCCAAAAATAAAAGTTAGTGGTAGAGGAGGAGGGGGTCCCTCATGCTCCCCAAAGTGGGGACAAGGAAGCTTCCTAGAAGGGGTGACAGGTTGATGTCTAATCTTAAACTTAAAGGATGAATGAGGGTAGCCAAGGGCAGCAAGGTATCAGACAGTTAAGCCAGGACAGACAGCAGACAGAGAGTCTGCTTCCTGCAAGACTCTGGAAAAGCCCCTCATGAGGCTGAGACACAGATGGGCTGGCAACCTCCCCACAGTGAAGCCACCAAGACTTATAAGGTAATGTGTGCTCTTATAGGTGACCAAAAGACCATTTGGCCAGGCTTCTCATTCTCAAAAGAATCCAAGTTTTGAGGGCTGGAGAGAGCTCAGCAGTTAAGAGCAACTGGCTACTCTTCCAGAGGACCCAGGTTCAGTTCCCAGTGCCCCATGGCAACCAACAACTGTCTGTAACTCCAGTTCCAGGGGCTCTAACACCCTCTTCTGGACTCCATGTGGTGCACTTACATGCAGACAAAACATTCATACACATAAAATAAAAATAATGAAAAAAATAAAAAATAAAAATAATGAAATATTTATTTTTAAAAAAGAATCCAAGGTTTGGTTTTTGTCATCAGCTCCAGATGCGAATCAGCATGTAGTCACAAGGACAAACTGGCAGAGTGGAAAGGATTGGTGTCCTATCCCGGGTCACCTGGCTTGCATTCTGCATCTGTCTTGTGACTAAGCCAGGTAGATTAAAAAAAAAAATTTAAATCACACTTCTCACCTAAAGAACCGATTCTGTTAAAAATAAACACTAAAAATCTATCACAGGAATGGGGTATAGTTCAATGACATAGTTCTTGTCTAGCATGCATGAGGCCCTGAGTTTAATCCCTAGACCATAAAATAAAATAAAAATCATATCCTTGTAGGTATAACTTTGTTTATTAGTATGTAAAAAAAAATAGAACAGTCTTCCAAAAGCACTTAGAAAAGAAGGTGTAGAAAGGAACGGAAATGGAGAAGTGTGTTGCAACCACCCAGAACAGAAATGCTGAAGTCTGATGTGGAATTTAGGTTTTGTTATTGCTGCTTGTTTAGACGGGTTTTTTTTATTACATTTATTTATTTGTGTCTATGTGTGTATGAGCACACATGTGCATACTATGGCATGGATGTGGAGGCTAGAAGATAACTTTCAGGCTATTGATTCTCTCCTTCCACCATGGGGATCCCAGGAATCAAATTCATGTCATCAGGCTTACAGCAAATGCTTTCACCCAGTAAGCCATCTTGCCAGTCTGGTTTTGTTTGGGGGAGATTTTTTTTGAAGCAGAATCTCATGTAGCCTAGGCTGGCCTCCAACTTGCTATGTAGCCAAGGATGACCTTGAACTTCTGATCCTCCTGCCTCTACCTCCTGAGTGCTAGGATTGACATGCACCATTGCCTGGTTTTATACTGTGTTGGAGGTCCAACTTGAGCCTTCCTGCATGCTAGGTAAACTCTCTTAAAACTAAACTGCATCTTTAGTACCCTGAAGCAGGCTGAGTATGCACAGAAAGGAGAAAGTACTGCTAGAGTTTCAAATTTGGCAGGATTTGGTGACTGGTTCTGTGAATGCAGAAAAATTTATTTATAAAGCACCCGTGTCTCTGACATTGGCAGATCCTGGTAGGATAGGATCTTTTGTTTGGAAAGCACAAAGTCAACATCCTTGCTGTTGTAGATTTTGGCAAAGTTCCAGGTCACCACAGACAATGCAGGTGAGAGTTTGGGAAGCCTGGAAAGTCCAACAGCTCAACCAGAGAGGATCAGCAGCCGGCACAAGTGGGAGGGCACTCCTGTCTCTTTCCATTCTTTCCTTTCTCAGAGCTATCTGGAGATGAGAGAGGCCATGCCCTTCCTTGTTTTATTTTGTCTACATACCAATAAACAAAGCTATACCAAAGCCAGCTACAAGGTTATAGTTTTTATTTTGTTATTTTATTTTATGATCTGGGAGATCATACATTTCTTCTTGGTTAAATGATGTGGGGATACACTCTGCTGAAACAGGTGCTTTAGCCCTACTGTAGCATGTGCCTTGATAAAAGGGGACCCCAGTCTACCATAGGCACATTTGCATGTGTGAATTGTATTCTTGGTGCATGTAGGTAAATAACAATGAATATAAAGGACTGGAGGAATCACGGGGGTCAGACAGGAGCAACAGGCTGAGGGCAAACAAGGAACTGGGGTTCTGGCCTTTGACATGCCATTAATTAAATCAAAAAGTTACAGATATACAGGGAGAATATCATGTTCCCATGGCAACAGAGATTGGGGCGATGCAACTACAAATCAAGGAGTGCCAAGAAACTGGAAAAGGCATCAGAGGCTTTTTAGAGGCCAGGAAGATGCCCCTGAGGCTTCAGCCGGAGTGTGACTCTGCCAGACCCTTGGTCACAGACGTCAGCATCAGAACTGTGAAGGGGTACATTTCTGCTACTTCCAATGTGTGGCACTTCATATGACAGCCAAGAATGAGTGCCCGAGTTTCACCACATGGACTAAGCAGGAGTAAGTCGAAAGTGGAGCGTGATAGCACTCACCATAATCCCAGCACTCAGAAGCTGAGTCAGAAGGCTCACTGTGAGAGTGACTTCTGAGAATGCTTTCTATCACAAAGAGGAATCTTACCTAACCTTGTAACCAAAGTTAATTTTGTTTTCAGGTCATTCAGCACTACCTCAGTTTGTTTATAAAGCAAGCAAGCTTATAAGGCTTTGGGCTTTTCTTGTAACTTAAACATATATCTTTATCTCTTATAACTCATCCTTGCCCCGACCCAAAATTATGTGTGTGAGTTGGTGGGGGGTGTTGTAAAACTATCAACACTTAAAGCAGTGAATATTGGGGCTGGAGAGATGGCTCACTGGTTAAGAGCACTGGCTGCTCTTGCAGAAGACCCGGGTTTGGTTGCCAACACCCACATGGCATCTAACAACCATCTGCAACTCCAGTTCCACGGGATCCGACACCCTCTTCTGTCCTCCACAGGCACTGCACAACACAGGTGCACTTACACACATGCAAGCAATATACTTATACACATAAAATAAAAATAATAAAATATTTTTCGTCTTTTTTGATACAGGGCCTCCCTGTTTGTAGGGTTGGCCTGGAACTCACTATATAGACTAGGCTGGCCTGGAACTCACAGAGATCTGCCTGCCTCTGCCTCCTGAGCATTGGGACTCAAGGCATGCACCACCACACCCAGCTAATATAATATTTTTTGAAGCAGAGAATATCATATCATTGGAAGCAATGAATTATTCCATTTGTGTTGCAAATAACACTGTTTGTAGTTGTGTATACAGTTCTGAGTCAACAGGAATCAGAAAGGAAAAATTCTCTGATAAGACAGGGTTCCTCATTCCTTTCCCGTATCATGCTGCATGTATTATTCCAATAAAGACAGAGTAAGTTCTTTGATCAGGAGGACAGTTTTGAAAAAAAGCCAGAAGGAACAAGTTCTCAGAACAGATTGGGCTCACTCTTGGTTCTAACTAAAGCCAAGGGGTCAGGCTGTCTTTGTTCAGGCATTTCCATAATATGGCATCACTCTGCAGTAGCTCACTCCAAATTCAAGGCCAGACTGAGCTACATAATGACTTCAAGGGCAGCCTGAGCTACATAGTAAGGCCCTAAATCAAGAACAACAACAAAACAAACAAAACAACAAAAAATGTAGTAGGACAGTCCGCTGCTTTTTGGGGGCAGGGGGGAGATCCTCTGACTTCTGCTTCTAACCTCCTCCTGAGAAAGGGCTTGTCCTCTGTGTGCTTAGCTCACAGTTCTGTATTCTTTTTAAGCTAGCACAAGTGAACTATTACTTGCAATCAAATACTAGTAATGAGTACACACAATCAGTGCAAAGGCACTCAGAAAAGGAGTAAAAGGAAATAAACCAAATCTCTGACAATAGAAGACCAGTTACATAAGTAAGTGTGTTCACCAGAAGGACTAGCAGGCAATCCATCAAAAAGCACATTATTGGGGGCTGGAGAGATGACTCTGGTCAAGAGCAGGTTATGCAATTCCAGAGGACTTGAGTTAGGTTCCCAGCACCCAAGTCAGGCAGTGCACAACCACCTGTAACTACAACTCAGAAGTATCTGACATTCCAGAGGACTTGAATTAGGTTCCCAGCACCCATGTCAGGCAGTGCACAACCACCTGTAACTACAGCTCCAAGGTATCTGACATTCTCTTATGGCCTCTTGAGGGTACCTGCACTCATGTGCACAGACACACACACACACACACACACACACACACACACATAAGTAAAAACAAAGGCATTTGCTGCCAAGCCTGAGGACCTGAGTTCAATTCTTGGGTTGTACACAGTGGAAGGGGACAGCCAAGTCTTACCAAGTCCTAAAAGTTTTCATACCACACTGTGGTACATCAGTGTGCACACACACACAATCAATCAATCAATCAATCAATCAATAAATAAATAAATAAATAAATAATATTTTTAAACTTTTTGTTATTGTTTTGTTTGGAGTTTTTTGTTTGATTTTGTTTTGTTTTAGAGACAGGGTCTCCCTGTAGCCCTAACTGGCCTGGAACTCAGTATGTAAACCAGGCTGACCGCAAGGTAATACAAATCCATCTGCCTCTGCCTCCCAAATGCTTAGATTAAAGGTACGTGCCGCCATATTTGGCCCCACCTTTTTGTTAAACATTTTAATAAAAATTAATCTTAAAAAAAATTATTGAAGTTTGTATAATGATAGGGAGATCATCAGTAAACTGTTGTTTAAAAAGCACAAGTTGGAACTGGAGAGATGGCTCAGCGGTTAAGAGCACTAGCTGCTTTTTCAGAAGATCTGTGGGTTTGGTTCCCAGCACCCACATAAAAAGCCAAGCATGGCTGCATGCACCTGTAATCCTGGTGATAGAAGAGGTAGGTTCAGACAGAAGGCTCAGTAGGGCTCTCTGACCAGTCAACCTAACCAGAAACATTTCAGGCGCCAGGTTTTTAGTGAGAGACTGTCTCAAGGAAATAAGATGGAGAGTGACAGACAAGACATGTGATGGCTTCTGCACCTGTGCTCATGGGCTGTTGTATGGGACTGACCTCTGACAGACACCATCTTCCTAAGCTTGGTTGTGTCTGAGACCATCACAGCTAAACTTGTTAACTGTTCATACCCCAGCAAGGGAGGGACAGGGAGAGTCACAGGACCCTCTCTTGGGAATTCAGCCACAGCTCGAAACCAACCAGTTCACTTTAGTTGCATGGTTGGCCTGGGGAGGAGGGACTAAGGGTATATCCCTGGGAAAGCCCAGGGGAGGCTCTCTCACCATTTTATGCTGCTATGAGGAAACCACCATCCGTGCTTGGATGGAGACTTTCCAGTAGGGGACCACCCACACTCCTGTAAGTAAAGTCTCACCCATTGCTCTGTAAGTAAGCCCAATAAATTCACTGGTTTCCCAGACTGTAGTTTGGTGAAATTGTACTTTGGTTTGTCATTGGAACCAAGGGAGGAAGGGGCAGACTTTTCTACACATCCCCAGAAGGAATTTTAGCAACATGGATACACACACACACACACACACACACACACACACACACACGCTGCCTCCCCAACACACACAAATGCATCACACAAATGCAACTGAAGAAAAAAAGTATTACGGATTATTTTCTTTGGCCTCGGACTCTGCTATTGCTCCAGAGGGTGCTGCTAAGAGATTTGATGCATAAGCGATTCCAAACTTTTCAACAACTACACAAGATAAGGCATGATTACTCCAGTATGTATATGATAGGTATGAAAACTGAGGCCCAGAAAGCCTGCCGCCCAAGGGGACACTGTGGGAAAGGACAGAGTCTGCACTGGAACCCAGGTAGTTAAGCAGTAGGGAAGACCCAGAGCTCTTTTTCTCCCCACCCCTGGTTGACTTTGTTCACTCTCAAAAGAGAAAGGATATCTATGTCTCCTGCTTCCCCAGCTGCCACAGAAGGTATTTGAACATCATCTCCAAAGTTCACATCCAATAGAAGCAAGAAAGCCAGTGATCCCCATGCTTCCTCTAGAACCAGAGTGAATGAAGGCCCTGAACACAGGAGAAAAGAAGGCTCTCAGGGTGGTGGCCTGTCTGTCTCCAGGGGTCAGTCACTACCCCTTTCTCCTTCAAGGACTCTTTATAGTCATCAAACTCAGCAACTCAAAGGTCCATTGTATTAGTCACTTTTCTGTTGCTGTGATAGAACACTGACCAAAGCAACTTATAGAAGGAAGAATTTATTTGAGCTTACAGTTCCAGGGGAATTACAGTCTGTCATGGCAGGGAGGCATGGTGGCTGGAGGTGGCTGGAGGTGGCTGGAGCAGGAGCAGCAGAAGCTCATCTCTCACATCATCACACAGGCACAGGAGGCAAGAAAGCAGCTGGAGATCTGGCAAGGCTTAAGAACTCTCTAAGCCCACCCCCAGTGACGTGCTTCCTCCAGGATAGACACAACTTCTAAAACCTCCAAAAACATCTGAGGAAAAAATGTCCAAATACTTGGAGTCTATGGGGGACATTTTCATTCAAACCATCACATCCATATTCTGTGTTCTCTGTTCATGGACATTTGGGTGGCTTCCCTGTCCCATCATCAGGCTGGCACAGTGTGGTGGCAAAAGGCCCAGACACATATCTTCCTGCCCATCCACAGGCTATTGTCAAGGTAATGCCTCATGTGTAATGGATTGTTTGTGTTCCAGCTTAGGACCCAGCTCTAGCAACCCTCACACCCATACTGAGTATAGGAAAACATGTCCAAATCCCCAGCCTGGGGCCATTTGATAAGTGGCAGTCAGAACAGTGTAATTACATTAAATTATGACAAGAGAAATGGCTGGTTCACAGAGTGAGGTGCTTTGGCTGTTCCTTAACAACTATTGATCTAAATGTTGTAGGAAGCACAAAAGAAATAAAATTTTTTTACTGTAGGTTCATCATGACACTTGGCTTTTAAACGTGGGTTTATCATGACACTCGGCTACCTTCTAGAATGACCTCGCTTTGGATCTAAAATATAAAATATAAAAAAGTCTTTGGCTACAGATGCAAAAGAAGCCCCTCACCCACACATCCCTTCTTGTCTCTTTCTATGACAGCTATTTTTTTTTTTTTGGCTTTTTTAGACAGGGTCTCCCTGTAGCCCCAGCTGTCCTGGAACTCACTATGTAGACCAGGCTGGCCTTGAACTCACAGAGATCTTCCTGCCTCTACCTCCTGAGTGCTGGGATTAAAGGGGTGTGCCACCATGCCCGGCAGATAGCTAGTTTTAATTGTCACAAGTTATTTAACTTGACACAATTGAGAATCACAAGGGAAGAGAGTCTCAATGGGATTATCTAGATCAGGCTTGCCTGGGGGCGTGTCTATAGGGGATTACATTCATTGAGATGGGAATACCTGCCCACTGTGGGTGGCACCATTCCCTAGGCAGGGAATCCTGAACTGTATAAGGATGGAGAGAGCAAGCTAAGTGCATGCATGCATGCATTAGCTCTCCCTCTCTACCCTTAACTATGAATGTGACTGGCTGCTTCAAATTCCTACCACCTTGACTTCCCTGCTATAGTGAACTTGGAATTGTGAGCTAAAATAAACCCTTTCTCCCCTAAATTTCTTTTGTCAAGGTATTTTATCACAGCAACAGAAAAAGAAACTAAGACATCCTCCCTCCTAGCCTCCTTCCCTCCCCATCCACCCTTTCTCTGTCCCCTCATCCCCTCTTACCCTTTTTCCTTCCCTTCCTTCCTTCCTTCCTTCCTTCCTTTCTTCCTTCCTCCCTTCCCTCCTGTGCTGGATAGCTTTAGTGTCAACTTGACTCTCCTGGGTTGAGAGAGCCTAAATTGGGGAATTGCCTCCATTTGACTGGCCTGTGGCCATGTCTGTGGGGCATCTTCTTGATTACTGAGTGATGTGGGAGGGCCCAGCCCACTGTAGGTGGTGCCACCCCTGGGCAAGTGGACCTGTATTGTATAAGTAAGCAGGCTGAGCATGGGTCAGGAGAACAAGCCAGTAAGCAGCATTCCTCCATGGCTTGTGCTCCAGCTCCTGCCTCCCTGTTCCTGCCGTGAGTTCCTACCTTGGGCTCCCTGATGAACTGTGACCTGGAAGATGTAAGCCAAATAAATCCTTTTCTCCCCATGTTGGTAGTGGTCAGAGTGTTTTGTCACAGCAATGGAGAAACAAACTAGGACACCTCCTTTCTTCCACTAGTATTATTGATTAGTCACTAGTTTTAGGCACTGTGCTAGAATCTGGCATCCAAAGATAATTAAGAGATGTTCCCTATCCCTTGGAATTGACAGTCTATATGTGGAGACAAGTAAATTCAAAACTGTAATACAAATATACATGGAAATTTCTATGGAAGTCTGATGTGGAAGAAGTTCCTGGGGTAGAAGACAGAAGGAAATGTCCCAAATAGAGGTGGGCTTATAAACAAAGACATGGAAGTAGAAAAACACATAGTGCCTGGTGAGTCCTGAGCAGATACCCCAGACAGCAGGCTAAAAGCTGTCTTCTTAGTTTTGCTTTGTTTCTTGAGACAAGGTCTCACTCTATAGCACAAGATGGCTTGGAAATTGCTATGCAATCCAGACTGGCCTTAACTCAAAGCACTCCTTGTCTCAGCCTCCTGAGAGCTGAGATTATACTTAAGCACCTCCACATCAGGCTCAGACTGAGACCAGTAATCACGGCCACCCCATGCTGGAGACAGAAATATTGGCCATGTACTTTTCCCTTATCACTAGAATGAATTTCAATTCTAGGATTTGGGCTCATGGAATGCATCTTTCAGTGCTCAGTAAATACAAATGGAGTAGGTTAGAGTTGGGTGGCCAGGACTGGGGACAATTTCAGGAAACCTTCTTGGTCTTGGCTGAAACTGAGCTACCAAACTCTAGCTCCAATCCATTGTTCCTGGAAAAGTCTGAGGGACAGTGATTATTTTCTTTAAAGTACAGCAGACTGTTCTTGTTCTTCCTGCAAAGCTATGATTACCAATCAGGAAATCTTAAACCAGATGACATAAGGAGGGGGAAAGAACAATCTAGAATCTTTGAATTTTTTTTCTAGGACAATGTACAGAATTTGTAACTTAAATTCCCAGCATGTCACCTATCATACTAATGAAGATGGTAAGTAATATAGCTTATAAATTTTTTGTTTACTTAGTGAGAGAGAGAGAGAGAGAGAGAGAGAGAGAGAGAGAGAGAGAGAGAGAAACTGTGTGCAGATGCTCAAGGAGGCCAGAAGAGGGCATCAGATCCCCTAGAACTGGAGCTACGGATGGTTCAAAGTCACCCAACATGGGTGCTGGGAACTGAACTAGGGTCCCCTGCAAGAGCAGCAAGAACCTCTGAGCCATCTCTCCAGTCCCATATATAATAACTTTATACAAGCTTTTCCAAGAGCTTTTTTCCATGTGGGTGGCTGTACAAAAAAAATATCTATGTTTCTGAAAAAGGAACAGTGCAGCAGGCTGATGAGTAGGATCTCAGTTATCCAGCTCCAGAAACAAGACCCTGGATTATAAGAACTTTTGACACAATAAAAGACTTCTATTGATTTGTAAAAAAAATAAATAAATAAATAAAATAAACAGGAGGGGCTAGAGAGAGTTTGTGCTCTTCTCCCCAGGAATATTGTCACACAACACACACATAAACAAAAATTTAAAAATAAACCTTTAAAAAATAAAATAAACTGCAAGGTTTCTGCTTTTTAGCTGGTTGTTTGTGTTTCCAGACAAAATCTGCCATAGTTTCTTTTCCAGTTTCTGTGATTAAAAATACCCTGATATAAGCAATTTAAGGGCCAGGTGTGGTGGTGCACACCTTTAATCCCAGCACTTGGGAGGCAGAGGCAAGTGGATCTCTGTGAGTTCAAGGCCAGCCTGGTTGACATAGTGAGTTCCAGGCCAGCTGGGCCTACAGGGAGACCCTGCTTCAAAAAGACCTTGCAGTCCATCAAGGCAGGGAAATCAAGGCAATAGGAGCTTGAAACAGCTGGTCACACTGCATTTATAGCCAGGAAACAGAGTAATGAATGCTGGAGCTCAACTCACTTTCTCCTTTTCACACAATCCAGGGAACCAAGTCAGGGAACCGTGTCACCCATAGTGGGCGGGTATTCCCACCCCAATTAACGTAATCAAGATCAACCCCCACAGGCATGCACAGAGGTCCATCTCCCAAGTAAATCTAGACCTTAAGTTGACAATTGAGATTAACCAGGACTGGTTTCCCATAGTCAAGGCTAGCTTTAAACTCTCCTAGTCCTCCTGCCTCCACCTCCAAAGTGCTGGGATTATAGGTATGTGTCACCACACCCAGCTAAGAAGGTTTCTTTTTCCTTTTATTTCCTCCTCACTTCCAGACCCCAAGCTAGGGGACTGTGATTGAGCTTGTCCTCCTTCAACCCTTCTTCCTATTATATCTGGAGAGGAGAGCAAGACAGGTAGAGTGGACCAGAATGAATGACCTGGGGACATTCTCAAAAAGGAAAGAAATAAAAGCCTTTGAGAAAGGAACTGGGATATTACTGGCCTTGCCTGGGTTCAAACCAGGAGAGGGTTTGGCAGGAAGAGGGGACCAAGGTGTTCTAGAGAGGGCACTCAACAAGGGCAAAGGCATGGAGATGTGAACAGGCATGTTTTTTTTTTTTTTTTCCCTTAGCTGCTATATTTTTTCTCGAAACTGGTATGCATCATTCTTAGTACTAGGTACCACCCATCAATTTCTTCCTAAGCATCAAGCCTGATACTCAGAGCCTCCATTAATTTACTAAGTCTCCACAAAACTACCATTTTCACCTTCATAGCCCTATGTAAACTTCAAGTCCTTAGGTGGCCTCCTTGACCACACCCACTAAAGACTGTCATCTCTCTTTGTAACAAATAATCACATATATGTGGCTTGAAACTAGGTTAGCTTCTCTTCTTACTGTCCTAGAAGTTGGGGGCCCAGCATGAGCTCCCTAGTTACAGTCTAAGTGTCTCAGGGCTGTGTCCTTCTAGAAGCTCCAGGGGAAAACCTATGGGTCATTGCTTTTCCAGTTGCTAGGAGCTGCCTGAAATCCTTACCTCATGGCCTCTACCTGTCACACTGCCATCTCTTCCTTCTCTCTTGCCTTCTTCAATCCCTCTTTCTCCTTTCCCCTTTATTCTGTGCTGGCGATCAAATCCAAGGCCTTGAACATGCTAGGCACACACTCTACCACGGATCTCCTTCTTCTACCTTTTTGTTGTTTGTTTGTTTGTTTGTGACAAGGTTTCCTGCAGCCTAGCCTTAAATTCCTGCTCCTCTTGCCTCTGCCTCCTGCATGCTGTGATTATTACTCTTACCTAACACAAGCGGGGCAGAGGCAGACAGGTCTATGAGTTCAAGGCCAACCTTGTCTACATAGTGAGTTTCAGGCCAGTCAGGACTACATAATGAGAACCTGTCTCAAGAAAACAAAAACAAATTTACTTTATTATTGTTGTGAATTTGTATGTGTGAGTGCAGGCACATACATGTCATAGTATGTGTATGGAAGTCAGAGGATAACTTTCAGGAAACCATTTTCTCCTTCCACCATAGAGTATGGAGATTGAACTCAGGTTGTCAGGCTTGCACAGCAAGTGCTTTTACTTGCTGAGCCATCTCACTCAGTTCCCTCATTAGATTTAGTATTTTTATTTTAATTTATATGTATGTGTATGTGTACGTGTATGTGTATATGTATGTCTGTGGGAGTGTATACTACGTGTGCGCAGGTTCCCTTGGAGGCCAGAAGAATGTGACAGATCCCCTGGAACTGGAGTTATAGGTGGTTGTGAGTCACCTGATATGGGCATTGGGAACTGCACTTGGGTCCTCTGGAAGAATAGAAAGCTATTTTTAACCACTGAGTCATCTCTCCAGCCCCCTCAGCTCCTTCTTTTAAGGACCCTTTACAGGGCCCTCCTGCATAATCCAGGATACACTCTATTTTAAAGGCAACTAACCAGAGACCCTTAATTCCATCAGAAAACTGAATCCCCCTTTTTTTCTGTAATATAGCACATCCACCAATCCTGGAGATTAAAAAGAATACATCTATGAGGTCCCATTATCCTGCCTCCCACTATAACAATTATCACAATCTATAATTATTTATTTCTCTGTTTTCCTTTGTCTTTTTTTTTCTCTCTATCTTTTCTCATATAGCCCAAGCAGGCCTTAAATTCACTATGTAACCAAGGATGATCTTGAACTTCTGATCCTCCAGCTCCACTTCTGAAGTGCTGGGATTGCAAGCATGTACCACCATGCCTGGTTATGTTGAAGATCAAACCCAGGGCCTAAGGCATACTAACTAAGCATTCTACCAGCTGAACCACATCTCCAGCCCCTCCTTTTGTCTTGTTTGTCAGGTTCATGAGGACACAGGTGCTGTGGAGGCACAGTTGTGGTGCACAGTAGGCACTCAGGAAATCTGTGCTGAGTAGAGAAATCAACTCTGCTGGGAATAAAGTGTCATATCCCCTTTAAACTTGAGAAAAAGAAGCTCAAAGAATCGGTGGGAAATGCATCCAGCATCCTAGAACCACAGAACTTAGGTGCAAAAATAGTCAGGATGGGTTGGGGTTTGCTGCAGCAAGAAATGAGCCTAACCTCAGTAGCTCACACCAGTTGCAACCTGTTTCTCGCTTATACCCAGTGACTCACGGGCAGGCTTCTGTCTTCTCCACACAGCATCACCGGGCATGGTGATAGAGCAGCCTCTATCAGAGAGAGCACTGTTGATCTCCCGGCAGAGGAGAAGGGAGCCCATAGCCAGCCACCCACACGGGCTCTCAATCTGTTTGGAGGCAGCACACCTGACTTTGATTCACATTGACAGAAGCAAGCAGGACTCAAGTTACACATCGTCAGTGGGAATATAAAATGGAGCCACTTCTCTGGAAAACACTGTGGCAGTTCCTTAGAAAGTTAATCATGGAATTACCATAGAAGCCAGCAATGGCACTCCTAGATATATCCCCAAAGGAACTGAAGACACTTAACATCATTGTTCAGAGTAGTATTAATTATGAAAGGTGAAAAGCTCCCAAATGCCTATCACCGGATAAATGGGTAAAGAAAACATGGTCTGGGACTGGAGATATGACTCAGCAGCTAAGAGCACTGGCTGCTCTTACAGAGGACCCGAGTTCATGTCCCAGCACCCACATGGTAGCTAACAACCATCTGTAACTCCAGTTCCAGGGATTCTATGCCCTCTTCTAACCTCCGAGGGCACTGTACACCATGCGTGCACTTAACATATATGCAGGCAAAACACTCATACACATAAAATAAAAAATAATAACATATTTCTTAAAAAGAAAACATGGTCTGGGACTGGAGATATGACTCAGCAGCTAAGAGCACTGGCTGCTCTTACAGAGGACCCGAGTTCATGTCCCAGCACCCACATGGTAGCTAACAACCATCTGTAACTCCAGTTCCAGGGATTCAATGCCCTCTTCTAACCTCCGAGGGCACTGTACAACATGCGTGCACTTAACATATATGCAGGCAAAACACTCATACACATAAAATAAAAAATAATAACATATTTCTTAAAAAGAAAACATGGTCCATCCCTACAATAGAAAATTATCCAGTCTTAGGAACAATGAAATTCTGAAAAACACTACAATATGAGCAAACCATGTATGGCAACATACTTATACCATGTTGTCTATAATAAATAAGTTAGACCTATAAAAGGTCAGACACATACAAATTGTGTGAAGTATTCAGATTAGCCAAATTTGTAAGACAGAAAGTAGGGTGACCAGAGGTTAGAGAGAGGGAGGAACATGAAGCTATTTCTTGTAGGTAGCATTTGTTTGGAGAAATGAAAACTGTGGATACAGATGTTGGTAAAGGCTGCACAACATTGTGAATAGTCTTAATGCCAATGAACTGTGCACTTGTATATGGATAAAGTAGGGGTCTGAGGGTATATCCCAGTGGTAGAGTGCTTGCCTAGCATGTGCAAGGTTCTAAGTTTTATACCCAGCATTGAAAAAAAAAAAAGTGGCAAATTGTATGTATATTTTAACCACAGTAAAGAATTAAACAAAAAAGGGATTTATCCTCCTGGGTTCCATGGTACCAGGAGCTTTACTTGATCAGAACCTAAGGAGTCCAGCAGTATAATATGCCTTTGTCTCCTTGGCCTCTATATGGGCTGTGTGCTCCCTGACCACTGGCTGTGCCTACAACAGTACCTGGCACAGTTAGGCTGTTAATATACGCTTTGTCTTAATAGAAAAGAGAGTTGATGCCTCTCCTCATACATGCTTGCAAGTCTGTACATGCACAGTATGCCTCAGTGTACAGTGTGCTTCATGGAGAGCTGTGTGCCCTGGGGAACACCACATGCACCCAACAGCCGAAAACAGCCAGTGCAAAGGAAGGTTTAGCAAGGAATTGCAATCCCTCATCATTCCTCAGTTTCTTCAAGACATTTGCTCTGAGGCAGATTGGGATAGAGACAGCACAGGTCATGGAAGGTACCAGAAGCATGGTCACTAATAGAAGGGACAGTACTGAATGGACTGCAAGGCTCAGAGCAATTTCCATGCATCTTCCTGCAAATGCCAGGCTACCCAGAGTTCCAGAACAGATCCTTCCTGCAAAGGTAGGACTACCCAAGGTTCCAGAGTAGATACTTCTGTAGCAGAACAAAAGCCTCCTTTTCATCAATGGGAGAGTTGACCTGTGGCTTAGAAGATTTGACCTCATCACATCAGGGGGTTGAGTCTGGTTTGCCTGACAATTTTCCCCAAGGAAGCTCTAGGGCTACTTTCCTTCAATCAGCCACCACCCCTCTTGAAGCTCTATCTCCATGAAAACTCTGGTCATTGTTTTAGGCATTCAATATACAATAAAGAAAATGTTGATGAAAGTAACAGCTCTCACTGCAAAGGAATAAAAGAGATGGTTTATTCTGGAGCCAAATATGAGTGACACAGCCCAGGAACACAGATTTAGGTTTTCCCAAATACCATGTTCCAGGCAATTTCATGAACTTTTTATAGTAACAGAACAAAGAAAATCATAAACTAACACACTTTCAAATACATTGATGGGTACATTTGGTAGGTGAGTTACAGCAAAGCAGGCCTCAGATGCTAGCAGATGACATTCTTAGCCTTTTGGTTGGTGGAAAATTTCACTAATACGTTCCAAAGATTTTTAATCTGTTAATCACAGGATGTCAGATCAAACACAGAGGTGGACAAGGAATAGTTATTTAGGGGGCTAAAGATAGCCCAAGATAAATTGTAAATAGTCTCTGGACCTGCAACATTCCAAACTCTCCACCAATCATTGAAGTTCTAATCAGTTGATCAGCCTTGCAGGAAGTTCAGTTGAAGATGCAGGTTTTTTTCTGGGAACTTTCATTCAACTATGAATACAAAAACATCCACAGTCTCACCAAACATCTGAGGCTGAGGTTAGAAGCAAAGATAGTAGGTTCACACGCTATTATTATACTTTTCTTTTTTTTTTTTTTTTTTTTTTTTTTTTAGTGAATCAATTGAAAGGGAAAAAACAAGGGTTTGCTGCAGATGTAAAAATAACAAG
>NW_008352891.1:4870217-4918932 GCF_000622305.1 Nannospalax galili
GGCCTTGAACTCACAGAGATCCGCCTGCCTCTGCCTCTGCCTCCTGAGTGCTGGGATTAAAGGTGTGCACCACCATGCCCGGCTTTCATTATTCTTTTAAAAAATTTTTTTTTTATTTTTTATGTATATGAATGTATTGCCTGCATGTATGTAAGTGCAACCAAGTCATGCAATGCCCAAGGAGGTCAGAAGAGGGTGCTGGATCCCCTGGAACTGGAGTTACAGCTATTAGCTGTCACTCGGGTGCTGGGAACCAAACTGGGTCCTCTGCAAGAACAGTGCTCTAAACAGCTGAGCCATCTCCCTGGCCCCTTATTCTTTAGTTAGAATTTCATGTAACCCAGGCTGACCTCAAACTCACTATATAGCCAAGCCTAGCCTTGAACTCCTGATTCTCTTGCCTCCATCTCCTGAGTGCTGGGATTACAGGCCTGCACCAGCATAACCTGTTTCTGAATGCTGGGGATCCAACCCAGGATCCAACTTGGGTCTCCAAGCATGCTTGGCAAGCTCTCTACCAACTGAGCTGAACCCCCCCTTTTTTTTTTTTTCAAAGACAAAAAACTGATGTGTACGAGTGTCTTGCCTGCCACACACATGCCTGGTACCTGAAGAGCCCAGAAGAGGGCATGGGATTCCCTGGAACCGGAATTACAGGCAGTTAGCCACTGAGTGGGTACTGGGAATCAAACCTAGGTAATCTCAAGAACAGCAAGTGCTCTTAACCACTCAGCCATCTCTTCAGTCCCCTATTATTGTTAAACTTTTTTTTTTTTTTTCTTTTTTGAGACAGGGTATCCCTGTAGCCCCAGCAAGCCTGGAACTTGATATGTAGACCAGGCTGGCCTCCATCTCCTAAGGGCTAAGAGTTAAGGACCTGTGCACCACCATGCCAGGTTGCTTAAAACACTTTTTGCAAATTTTACAGTGTCTGTCTACATGAATACATTACTAGTCACCATTCCTACTCCTAAGACAAAGAAGGGACGGCTGTGATGAATCCTGCAGTTTAAGACCTGAAGGTGTCAAAGTCATGTGTGTGAAAAGCTTTACAGCCACCAGCCCTGAACATAGAACTTTGAAAGTAATTTAACAAAATAAGTGTGAATAATGTTATATACAGATTGTACTTAGAAAGTAGTTTTCACTGAATACTAGTCCGGGCACAAGAGGAATAAATGTATCATTTAAGAAGATCTCAAACACTTGGAAGGCCTGGGGTTATTCTACCTGACAAAGAGATAACAAGGCAAGGGGCCAAAGGGTGAAGCTCAAAGGGGTCACAGAAGAGGCAAAGAAAAAAAGAGAATAAAGAACTGAGAAAAACGAGGCCTTCAGCCCTGGGCTCTGCCTGGTTGGCCCAGGAAAGAATAGGGGACCAGCGGGGAAAACACTAGGCGTCCTCCCACCCCACCCCAAGCCCGGACCCCAGTCACTGGCCCCCCGCCCCGTGGAAAATAAACCAAACCGGTAACCTCTACCCGGACGCCTCCCATTGGCCGTGCGTGTAAGCGAAGCCCGCAGAGACCAATGAGCAGCGGCCACGGCAAGGCGAGCCCTTCCGGCCCGCCCCCGCGCTTGCGGCCCTCTAGAAGCCGAGGGCGGGACGTGGACGCGGTAGAGCTGAGGCGGCGGCGGGGCGGACGGACGTCGGGCTCTCGGCATGGCTCGCCTGGGGCTCGGTAGGCGCGGGCCTGCGGCGGGAGACCGGAGCTGAGGGCGGCCTAGAGGGCCCGGGGCCTGAAGCAGCTTGGGGCGGCCGGGAGCGGACCAGGTCCCGCCACTCTGAAACGCAGCCTGGGCCTCGGAGTGGATGGGCCGCGGGGTGGGCGAGCGGGGCGGCGGGGACTGGCCTGGGGGCTTCTCGGCTCGGAGCGGGCAGGGCGGCGGCTGCGGAGCGGGGGCAGACTGAGCGCGGTCTCGGAGGCGGGGCGGAGCCGTGCTTCTGGCGGGACGCGGGGGATCGGGGACTCCGGGGCCAAGCGGGAGGAGCCTGGTCCCGCGCCTCTGCTCCCGAGTGCCTGCGACCCCCGACCGGTGCAACCGCACCACCTCTTTTTCACAGCTTAAACTTGTAAAACCAGGTAACAGAGCCGAGTCCTGAAATACGGATTGATGGTCGGGCACAGGGGCAGTGCCTTCCGAAGGCCGGCCTTGCCGCACAAGAGCGCTTGCCATTGAATTTCCAAAAATCGCGTCACGACCTAGACTCTCAGGAATGATGTATATATGTCAGCTTTAGCGACCCAGTGGGCGAAGTTGGACCACCGTCCTAGTCTGGCTGACTGACCCTGGTTCGGGAGTTGGGGAGGTGGGTCCCTGCTCTCCACCCCCATTTACTACATGTGATCTAGAGCACGTTTCTTAACCTCTTTGTGCCAGTTCAACCATGTTCACCTTTTAGGATTGATAATAGTCCTCCATGGGAAGTTCAGAGGATTGATGCATTAGTACGTGTTTAAAGAAAGTAAGATAAATACTTGGAGTGTTACTGTAGAGAGAACAGATGAGACAAAAAGATTTTATCTACTTTTCCCATGAGTGGCTCGGAAAGAGTGATTCTATCAATTAACTCGTTATTTTAATACACGTAGTCAGACTTTTTGAGCATCCTGCTGCTAGCAGGTGCGAGGCAGAGATGTTGCTGGTGTGAATTTATAGCTGCCTTAACTGCCACGGAGATTGAATGGGAAGCTACAGATGGCAAAGCCATCTGTTCACATGGATTGTGTACCCTACGATTTTGTTTCCCAATCACTGTGTAGAGTGGCCATGTGAATTTTAGAAGCAGAACTTTATTAGTCAGCATTAACCTACTTTGTCATCTCAAGTTTTTGTTTGGGGAGAAAGTTGAAGGGGTGATGTGTCTGATTTCCTTCTAACCCTGTTAGATCATCTCTCCTTTTAAGGCGTTTAGGTCTCAAACCTTTGACAGGGTACTTCTGTTGGCTAGCCATCAGTGAGGGAAGCTCTTGAGAGAACTAGGCAAAATTTAAGATGAAAAGCCCATCACCCTGACTAGGGAAATGAATAGCCCAGGTCAAAGTTACATTGAGTGCCAGTCATCATGACTTTGATATGGAAAAGAAGCACCCTCCAGAGGTGCAGCAGCATCATCCAGCCCTTTGAATACCTGCAGAAGACTCATTGCCAAGAGCAACAGAAGCACCTGCTTCTCCACCTCAGTCTACTGACTGATGCTCCAGGACCATGCTTTCTCCAGACCTTTGGCCAGAGATCTGAGTTGTAGAACTTGTTCTCTCATTCTCCTGTGCACTTTCTTCTTTGTCCCGGTTTTCTGGTTTGTAAAATGAGCAAAATGTTGCATAGCTAAGTGAGTTAAATGTGTAAAGTATTTAGAACAATGCCAGCACACAGTCATAAAAGTTTTATTGTCTAGCCCAAAAAAGTAAAAACTCAAGTTTCTGGAGGCTTCCTGATTCCCTTCCTGCTTATAACAATTTCCCATATCAGAGCAGTCATATTTATTGGGGGAGAGGAGGAAGGGTTTTCAGTATCAGACTGTGAACAGTGAGACCTTGAAAACCATCAGAATTCAGTCAGTAGTAGATTGGCAGCATGATTCCAATGTTGTATTGGAAGTAATAATCCATAATTGGTTCTCTATAAAATGTCCATAACTTTTTATTTTTCCAGTTTTGAAAATTTCACAAGACTCAGTGTATTGTGCAAGTATGAATTTATAACAGTTTCACACACAAAAACCTTTTAAGGTAGTGGAACTCCTGGACATGGTAGCACATGCCTGTAATCCCAGCACTCTGGAGACAAGCATCACTATGCCTTTGAGCGGTACACGGTACCATCCAATGCAAACTTTGTAATGTATTTTGTTTGCTGGTGACCATATATAAAAAGGCAACGCTGAGCAGGTAACATTGCTTCTAATTAATTTCACTTAAAGACCACATTTATGATGGCATTCCCATCAGATTAGATCTCCTAATGATATCCTGTCAGCCTTTAGTTTGTGTCGGTACACTGGGTAGTAGGGTAGTGTTGTCACAGTAGTGACTTGGTCTACATGGTGCATTCCTTCAGTAAGCAGCACTCACCTGTATTGACTCAGATCATTGTGATTTCGGTGTGCAATCACTATGAAAAATATTGGTAAGATTTATTTATATTTTTCTCCTACCACATCTTTGGAATTCAGTGTGCTTTTTATACTTGGAGAACCTCTCAGTGTAGGGTATCCACAGGTGGCTGATGGCTTCCACATTGGATGCAACAGTTTAGGGAACGGCCCCACTAGCTAGGCTGGCCTCTAAATGCTCCCTTTCCCACCTTATGAAATAGATGAGGCCACCCGCCGCTGACTCTAGGTTCCTGTCTTCCCTTGGCATTTTGCTCAGATCTCTGCTGTCTTTATCCTCTCCCATATTCATTTTATCTCCCTCTCTCTCTTTACAGAGAAGCCTCCCTCCACCCCACATTTGCTTGCTTGTTCCTGGTCTTCATAATGAAACTTGATTAAAGAGTTTGTCTGTGTTCTCTAGGCTTGTGCCCTCCTCTTCAATCCACTACCCTCTGACTGCTGGTTATTTTCACTATCACAGCTGCCCAGGTGGCTCAAAAACAACTTTGTTACTAAATCCAGTAGGCAGCTTCAGTCTTGCTGTTATCTCCCCTTTAGTATGTTACTTGGTTTATGTGATATCACTCTTAGTAAAGGCCATACTTTTATTTCATAAGTTCCTACAATATTGTCCATATCTACAATTCAAATACAATATTCTTTTTTAAGATGTATATTAGCATATGTTAACTGTACATGTTGTAACATTTTCATACATGTACAAAGGTATTTGGGTCATATTCACCAACCCCCATTACCTGCTTTGTCCTCTCTCCTCTGGTCCCATTCCTCTTCCTAGATTGTTCCCTTCTACATTCATGTCTTTGTATGTCTGTGTGATGGGGATGCATGTGCCTGTGCTTGCACATGCAGAAGCCAAAGATTTCAGCTAGGCCCATTGACCATTGAGCTTCTGGGATCTGCCTGTGTCTGCCCACCAGCTCTGGGGTTATAGACATGCCCAGCATTTTATGTGGGTACTGGGGAGTCACACTGGTCTCATGCTCATACAGGAAGAAGTCTTACCCACTGAGCCATCTCCCCTACTTTCATGTCTTTAAAAAAAGTTTAGATTCTAACAAATGCAGTGTTCTTGAATAATGCAGTGTTCTTGAACTGTTTATTCATGCTAAGGCGTAGTGAATCAACTTGGAAGTAGGAGTTAGAGAGCTGTTCTGCCACTTAACTATATTTACATGACCATAGGTGGGCCTTCCATGATTCCTACATTCTAGTTAGCTGTGAAAATCAAATGATCTAATATACTTGAAAGTAACTTGAAAGCCTTGGTAGTATATGCCTTTAATCCTAGCACTCAGCAGAGGCAGGGGGAAATCTCTGTGAGATTGAGTGAGGCCAGCCTGGTCTACATAGTGAGTTCCAGGCCCTCAAGGGCTAGAGAGACCCTGTCTCAAAAAAGTAAAAATAAATAAAACATTAAAAAAGAGAAAGTGACTTGAAATTGGAAGCACCAAAAGCAGTCGTTTTCAATGGGGACTGTCAGTCGCCTTCTTGATCTGCATTGAAGCAGGGAGGACCAAAGGCCAAGGATGAGGGGGCAGGCCCAGCCAGTCCTCCCTTTTATGTAATGGCCTTGGGTAGAGGAAGACTGGAACTGTGAGCAGCGCTATCACTAGTGTGTGTGTCATTCCAGGTCTGGTGAGCTGTACCTTCTTTCTGGTGGTCAATGGTTTATATTCCTCTAGTGATGACGTCATTGAATTAACTCCATCAAATTTCAACAGAGAAGTTATTCAAAGTAATAGTTTGTGGCTTGTAGAATTTTATGCTCCATGGTAAGTATTATGAAATGGTTGTGCTTTTTTAAAAATTCATTATTTTTATTTTATGTATTTTTTTTATGTATTTTTATTTTATTTTTTTTTAATGTATTTATTTTATGTATTTTTATTTATGTATGAGTGTATTGCCTCCATGTATGTGAGCGCACCTGTGTCGTGCAATGCCATGGAGGTCAGAAGAGGATGTCAGAGTCCCCTGGAACTGGAGTTAAGGATGATTTGTAGCTGCCATGTGGGTGCTGGGAATCGAACCCGGGTCCTCTGTAAGAGCAGTCAGTGCTCTTAACTGCTGAGCCATCTCTCCAGCCCCGGTTGTACTTTTTAAACATTTATTATTTAAACATGTATTTTTGTGTATGGGTGTTTTACCTGAATGTATATAGGTACACCACATGTATGTAATGCCCACAGAGGCCAGAGGAGGGCCTGGAACTGGAGTTAATGGTTGTTAGCTACCTTGTGGGTTCTGGGAACTAACCCCAGGTCCTCTTCAAAAGCAGCCAAGTGCTCTTAACTGTGTAGCCATCTCTCCAACCCCTTTATTTTATTTTTTCTATTACAGGTTAGTAAATAGAGAAATTTATATATGTGGTATTTTGATCCATCTGTATATTGTCTGACAGTCAAATTGAAGGTGTGTGTTCTCTGACAGTCTAATTTGAGTCTTGTCTTTCTCAAATAAACTGAAACCTAGGCCTTGTAAAAATTTGACTTCTGGCCTGCCGTTTTTGAGACAGGGTCTTGTGTAGCCCAGGCTGGCCTCAAATGCAGAGATCCACTTGCCTCTGCTTCTCAAGTGCTGGGATTAAAGGCACATACCACCATGCATGGCAAAACTTGACTTCTGGGTTTTAAGTGTCTCACCTCAGCAACAAAACATATATATCAAAGCACCAATTCAAGGTATTGCCCCCAAGAGATCCTTACTTAAAATGTTGGGACTGAATTCAGGCCCCTATAATTAAGAGATATTAATTACATAGTTATTAAAGTATATAGTATCTAGGTGGAAATAACATGGGTAGCGGCTCACTCCATAAAGATGATAGGTTCAGGCAGGGCCCAGCAGTGGGTCAAGTAATTTCTCAGTCTCTGTTTTATCATTTATAAAATATAGTAGCAGGCCCTGTCTTCAGCTTTGTACTGATTTAAAAGTATGTAACCAGATCTGTAGATAAACTGGTTGGTGTCTGCATAAAACGGGCACTATACAGCAGTGAGAATGAACAGTAGAGCTATCCACAACCTCAGTGATTAATAGAAACGGGTTGTTGTATAGTCTTTTTGAAACTTCTGTGTTATATTTCACAGAGGAATTTGTCTTGGCTTCAGATTTTTTTAAGTTTATTTTGTTTGAGTGATTTGCCTGAATGTGTTTAAGTGCATCTGTGTCATGCAGTGCCTGTGGAGTCCAGAATAGGGTATCAGATCTCCTGGAGCTGGAGTTATAGTTGTTAGCTACCATGTGAGTGCTGGGAACCAAACCCATGTCCTCTGTAGGAACAGTCAATGTTCTTAGCTGCTGAGCCATCTCTCCAGCCCCTGGCTTTGGATTTTGTTGTTGTTGTTCTGAGTGCTCAGATTTTTATTTTAATTCTTATAAAATACTATAGAACCCAAACAGATTTAAAACCAGTTTTATGAAATTGGTTTTCACAAAAAAAGTAATAATAATTTTAAGTTGCTGGTTGCAGCTGGTTTTCTAGGCTTATTTACATAATTTGGTGGTCAGATGAAAGGAATCTTTTTTCTTTTACTGGTTATTACTATGTAGTCTTAGCTAGCGAGAACTCACTTTGTAGGCCAGGGTGACCTTGAACTTCCTGTGGTTCTCCTGCTTCTGTCATCCAAGTGCTAGCATTACAGGTGTGCACTAACACACCTGACTCACAATGAGTTTTGTTTGGCTTTTGTTTTACAATATTGGTGCCTATAAGACAGTAGTTTTCTCTCAGAGTTCTTGTCCCCTCTCCTGCTCTTGTATCTTACCCTCCCATACATATGCCCATACAATCATATACTCACACATTCATTGCCAGCTTTTGGTGTCCTATGCTTTTCCACCTATTAGGCTTACTTGGGTTTGTATGTACGCTTTTCACTCTAGAACTGGCTTGGGGTGACCAGTATTTTCTAAACACAGGACATTCTAGGCGAGAGCTTCATCTATAAAATGAAAAGATTGTGTAGATCAGGGAACATCTAACTTCATTAGATTTGATAAGTCATAGAACTTACTGAAATACAGATTCCTTCTCTAGAAACTGGTTTCACAAGATCTGTATTTTGTCTCATCTCATAGCTCCAGACATTAAGGCTCACTGGGCCTAAGTTTTAACAGGCCTCTTCCAAATAGAATTGAGTGATGGAGTTTATTTAATAGTTATGATTTATTGTCATAAGTAATATCCTTTAGTCATTGATCTTCCTTGGGTGTTTGCCCTCCTTGCAATCTCCCAACCCCAGAGTACTTTACTCAGTAGACCAGTGACTTTATGAATTAAGGATCAAAGGATTTGTCACTTTTTCAATATTTTTATTTACTATTTTTATTTTATGTGTATGGGTGTATTGCCTGCATGTATGTGAGTGCACCTGTGTCATGTCATGCCACGGAGGTCAGAAGAGGGCTTTGGACTCCCCTAGAACTGGAGTTAAGGATAGTTCATAGCTGCAATGTGGGTGCTCGGAATCAACCCCGAGTCCTCTGCAAGAGCAGTCAGTGCTTTTTAACCACTGAGCCATCTCTCCAGCCCACTTGTCACCTTATTTGTCTTTTCTCTTCCAAAAGGTGTGGTCATTGCCAAAGGTTAACACCAGAATGGAAAAAAGCAGCAACTGCATTAAAAGTAAGTCTCCCAAGATGTCCTCATTTGCCCATGTATCTTTACATGGGAGGATGGGTTCTAGTGTACACTAGGAAGGTGATTTGTACATCACGGTTCGGAATGCTGGTAATGTTACCAAAAGAGATGTAGAGAGAAAGGACATAATACTGATTTTACTTTTCATGTCATCTGGCTCTATTCAGTCTCTTTCCTAGCTAAATGAAATAATTATCTTGGCCATTCTGATTCTGGGGGCCTCAGAGGCCCCTCTCTGGTTGGACATGTGCCTTATCCCTGGTACAGCTTAAAATTCTCTTCTGGTTTCCAAGGCCACAACCCTCAGTGGCTCTATTTGTAAACTGCACTATGCTTTTAAACTTGTGTACATGAATCCAAAAATGCTTTAATTGAAGGAAAAGCAGGTAATTCTATATTTCTACAGGATGTTGTCAAAGTCGGTGCAGTTGATGCAGATAAACATCAGTCCCTGGGAGGTCAGTATGGTGTCCAGGGATTTCCTACTATCAAGATTTTTGGAGCTAACAAAAACAAGCCAGAGGATTACCAGGGTAAGGACTCTTCTAACTTGTTAGCCTGGCTGCTACAAGCATGTTAACCTTGCTAGACTAAGTTCCCTGTCTATAAATGGCATAAAGTGATTATTACTCTGCCACAAGTTCCGAGTATTTGCTTGTAGGTTAAAGGTGGTTTTTGAATCATCTTTAATGTAGTATGCACCCATACCTCTTTATCTGTGTCTTTCTCATTATAGTGACTTAATATTTAATACAGATCTGTGTTTTCTTTATTATAAGATTAGGGTCTAGTAGAACAATGTAGGAAGTTGGGGATTCCCTGTGATTTGAAACTCAATTTTAAACTCAAAGTTGCTATTAACTTTGTAGAATTTTGCCCATGAATCTTAACGCCTTATAAGCATACGGCATTTGAATATGAAAATTACTACTTAGTTTTATAAACTATTGAGAACTCCAAAGTCTCCCTGTTCTGGAGACAAGTGAATTGTAAATGTCTTTTAGAAGAGTCACTGAGGTAGTTAGAGAGTACTCTGGCCCTGGATTCCTAAGAACAAATGTCATTTTAGTCACACTGCTCTTCTTCAGAACAGTTTTATGCTTAAAACATCATAGAGGAGGACGTGGCTGGGAGAGAGCATGTGCTATTCAGCATAACCACCCAGGGTCTTGAGTTAGATCCTCAGCAACACACACACACACACACAGAGTATCCTCGAGAGACCATTTTGTTTTAAATAATCAGAAATGATGGGTTAGGATAGATTGTGTTCCTAGTGAAGGTGTTGGACATAGTGTATTTAAAGTTTACAATGTGGCTTTTGGGGGGGGGTCTTTTTAAGACAGGGTCTCCCTGTAGTCCCAGTTGATCTGGAACTCACTATGTAGACCAGGCTGGCCTCAAACTCAGATCTTCCTGCCTCTGCCTCCCAAGTGCTGGGATCAAAGGCATGTACCACCATACCTGGCTTGATTAAAATATTTAAAGGTTTTGCTAAATAGAAAATGAAGTAACTGAATTTTGCTTTGTGTGAGCAGAAGTGCCTTTGGGCTAAGTAGTAGAATCAGTATCACAGAGTTGTCATGACACCTGCCCACGGGGTTCCCCCTGACAGAACCAGAAAGGCCTGGGACTTTAGAATCTGTAGTATGAATTGGGAAGGCAGTTACTGCGCAGCCTCTTGTTGGCCTCTCCATACTCAGGCCTCCAGTCTAAACCAGACTGAATTGCTCTGGGCTTGCTTCTTTCTGTAAAATGGGGATGTGAAAGCCCTGTTTTACGCTGCCAGACATTTCATTAAAATGGTACCTGCAAAGCACAGGAGACAAATACTGATAATAGATACCAGTCTACCTGGTAAGTCTTTATGCTGGAGAGGTCAGAATCCTTGTAGATAAAGCTGTAAGATAACACCATTTCTTCTAGATGCTTCAGTAGCCACTCAGCTTGGCTGGTCTGGTGCAGAAGCAGCCCTGACAATTCATGAAGGAACAGGCGTGGATATGTCTCAAGACACCTTACTTAGGGCTTAGGGAGGGTGAAATACTCAGTGGGTAAATGAGTTTCATTTTTTCTGAGTAACATCTGCCCTTTTGCTTTGGAATGGTAATTTGTTTTTTGCTTTGTTTTGTTTTGAGACAGGGTTTCCCTATAGACCCAGCTGGCCTGGAACTCGCTATGTAGACCAGGCTGGCCTCGAACTCACAAAGATCCACCTGCCTCTGCCTACCAAGTGATGGGACTAAAGGCATGTGCCACCACACCCAGCAGGAATGGTCATTTGTTATGGTTTTGCTCTTTGACAAAAATAGAATTCTTACAGCATTCTGCTGCTGCTGTTTTATAAATAAGGTTTTGTTACCGCATTTATTTGGGGTTGTACTCATGCCAGCGTGCATATGATGGTCAGAGGACTGACTACTTGTAAGAGTGAGTTCTCACCTTCTACCATGTGGGTCTCAGAAATTGAGCTCAGGCTGTCAAGTTTGGTAGCATGCACCTACTGAGTATCTCACCCCGCCAAGTAAGGTGTCAGGGACACAGCCACACCTGTTCCTTTATGAATTGTCAGGGCTGCTTTTGCACCAGAACAGCTGAGCTGAGTGGCTTCAGAGAACGATGTGGCCACAATCCAGACAGAGTATGTCAACCACTAGTTTACAGTGGGAAAATCCTCTCTTTACCTAGCATAGTTCTGATTTGCTGTATCTCATATAGTGAATGGTAAAGGGCATTGACTCAGATGTAGACCTGTCTGATGTAGAGTGGAAGACTGCTTTCATGTTGAGTCTGGCTCTTCTGTTTCCAAAGCATATTCTGAGTGTTCCATACAGCTAGTCAAAGACCCCTGGTTAGATCCCTGAAACATCTGATCATACCAAACTCTGTATAGGCTTTTTCCTATACATACGCACTTTAGTTTATAAATTAGATGTAGTAAGAGATTAACAACAGTAACTAATAATGAAATAGAACAGTTACAATATATAGTAGTAAAAGTTAGTAACTGTTGCCAGATGTGAAGGTGAATGCCTTTAATCCCAGCACTTGGGAGGCAGAGGCCGGTGAATCTCTGTGAGGCGGAGACCAGCCTGGTCAACACAGTGAGTTCCAGACCAGCTGGGGCCACAAGGAGACCCTGTCTCAAAAAAAAAAAAAAAAAAAGTAACTGGTATCTCCCACCTTTTTGCATCAAGACAAATGGCCAGTTAATAGCCCAGGGTTTTAAGTCTGAAATTCTGGGTATACTTGCACTGCTGTTGTCATCTTGTCTCTTTGAGGTTTTTGTTGGTTTTTGAGATGGTTTAATGCAGCCCTGGGTGTCTCATTGAGTTTTAATGCATGTTTGCTACTGAAGATTAAGTTCATCGTTTATAAAGCTATTTTTATTATATGAATAGTTGAGTGTATTGCCTACATGGGTGTAAGTGCACCCATGTCATGCAAGGCCCATGGAGGTCAGGAGGTGGTGTCAGATCCCCTGGAACTGGAGTTAACAGATGGTTAACTGCCATGTGGGTGCTGGGAGTTGAACCCCAGTCCTCTGCAAGAGCAGTCAGTGCTCTTAACTGCTGAGCCATCTCTTCAGCCCCTGAATGTATGTTTTACCTATAAGTTTGTATGTATGCTGTATTAGGGTTCTCCAAAGAAACAACTGGTAAAATGAATATATATGTATAGAGATTTATCAGCTTAGCTCACAGGATAGAGTCCGAGTAGTCCAACAATGGCTGCACCACGCTGGAGAGGCTGAGAATTCATAGTCGCTCAGTCCACGAGGCTGGATGTCTCAGTAGTCCCAATCTGGCACTGAAGGTCTGACAAATTCCAAAAGATCTCTTCAGTCTACAGCAGCAAGACAAACTCACCAGCGAGAGAGAAGGCAAGCAGCAAGAAGCCCAGCATTCTCCTCTGCCTTGGCCTTTTATATGGGCTGCCATCAGAAGGTAACACCCACATTTAGGGTGTGTCTTCCAGCTTCACATGATCCAATCAAGAAGATCTCTTTCATTTCAGTTAATCCCAGATCCAATCAAGTTGACACCCAGGATTAGCCATCACATATGCTCGTGCATGCAATGCCTGAGAACATCAGAAAAGCGTGTTGAATCTCCTGGAACTGGAGTTACAGGCTGTTGTTAGCTGCTGTGTGGGTGCTGGGAACTGAACCCAAGTCCTCTGCAAGAGCAGCCAGTGCTCTTAACCACAAAGGCAGCTCTCCAGTCTCAACAAGTGAACTTGATTTTAAGCAAAACAGAAAGAGGACGTCTTGATTTGTTCCAGAGACATCATGTCCTACCTTTTTCACATATTTCTATCTACTCTTAGAAGTTTTCCCCCGTATATTTGGGAATTTTTTCTGTGTTCCTAACTAGATACAATGTATGTTATACATTGAGTAAATGTGAAATTTTCTCATTAGAAGATGGAATTTCTGGGCTGAAGAGGTGGCTCAAAGGTTAAGACCACTGACTGCTCTTGCAGAAGACCTGGGGAGTGATTCCCAGCATCTGCATGATGACTAACAATCATCCATAACTCCAGCAGTTCAAGGAGATCCAATGCCCTCTTCTGACCTCTGCAGGCATTGCATGACACGGGTACACTTACACATGTGCAAGCAATACACTCATACACATAAAATGAAAATAAAATACAAAATTTTAAAAAGAGAAGATGGAATTTCCAGATAGTGAACAGAGTGTTAATTACCTGAAGAAGTTGGCACTTCAAGTATAAAGGCTAGGGCAAAGTACATTTAGGGAGAAAGTGCTGTCCTAAGTATACATATAGATCTGTTTACCATCAGTTGAAGCTGGTGGATGTGTCAAGGTATGAGTCTTCAGATGCTGTCAAAGAGGCACTTGTGCAGTCCAGCGTGAGATCGCCTGCCTTCACCTAACTGTCCTTTGCTGTCCTGTAGGTGGCAGAACTGGTGAAGCCATTGTAGATGCTGCCCTGAGTGCTCTTCGACAGCTTGTTAAAGATCGCCTCGGAGGGAAGAGTGGTGGATATAGTTCTGGGAAGCAAGTAAGGCCAATTTTTAGCTTACCTTGGTGTTTTAGCCTGAATGTAGACTTTTCTAGAAGAGATCCCCCCACCCCCTCTTTTGGGTTTTGTTTTGTTTTTTGAGGCAAGGTCTCAGTATAGTCTAAGATAGCTTTGAATTCTCTTTGTAACCAAGGATGACCTCAAACTCAAACTCCTGACCTGTCTACCAAGTTTTGGAATTATAAGCATATACCACCCTGCCCAGTTTCCCCTGATAATGCAAAGGTTAGTGAACTTTCTATTAAAGTTAACTGGCTTAACTGATCCCAGAGAGAATTGGCTACGCAGCCTGTTCATTGTCTGCCTTAGAGTTAACATGGCAATAGCTAGTCAGTCCCAGAACATCTTGCCAGAGGTATAGTCTAAGAATAAGGCTACCAGTAGGTATCTAGGACCCTGGGCTAGAATGAATAATCGGGACTACAGAGGGAGAAGTTGTTCCAGGCCAAGGATAACAGAGTCTGGGAGCTCATGACCTTCACCCTTCATGGACCTGCTGTTCCCTTCCAGATTGACTTCATTCAGTGATGAAATTTTCATGAGCTCTTGGCCTATATCTGTAGCACTCAGCCTGAAATCCATGGAATATTCTATAGGCATGAATAGGAAAGAAGAGGAAGTGAGAAGTTTCTGCTCAGAAATGAGTGTTTTACATGCTCTTGTATAATATTTATATGTGTGAATGCATGTATAAATGTGAAGTTTATGTTACCCATACATTCCTGTAAAAAAAGCATTGAAGATATTTATAAAATGGCTCTTTACTCTTTTTTGGTCTTTTTGAGACAGGGTCTCCCTATAGCCTCAGCTGGCCTGGAACTCACTATGTTTACCAGGCTGGCCTTGAACTCACATTCACCATGCCCAGCCTGGCTCTCTACCCTTTTAAGAGACCAGCTTTATGTAGTTTTAGAGTTACCCAGAGCTTTCATTTTTGAACTAGACATTTGATGAGCACCATTGCCTCAGCCCTGCCATGGTGTTTAGCCTCGCAACAGAAAACACCATAACGGTGCTTACTGCACCTTGGGTTTGGTGCTAGGGAAAGTTTTTTGAAAAAAGGAAGAGGGATGGGGGTATAGCTTCATGGGAGAGTACTTGCCTAGCGTGTGCAAAGCTTGGGTTCCAGCTCCAACATGGAGGAAGGAGAGAGAGACAGAAAGGGAGGAAATGAAATACCAGTTTTAGCTATCTTGAATGATAGGGAATTTTTGAAAATGCAGAAACAGTTTTAGTTACTTGTATAACACTGTGGGGTGATGCAGCAGCTATGCCTGAGTTTGAATTAGAACAGTGTGCTAATGATAGTACATTGAGTGCTTAATAGAAACAGCAGGTGAAAGAATTCGGGAACAGATTAGATGTTACACTAAATGGAGTAGTAATTGGAAGGCTGCTTATTAAGCAAAAATCATACTAGAGAATGAATGCTTCCAATCTGAGTGATGATTTTCACTAACTCACTAAAGAACAAATCAAAGACTGCATGACCTTATAAAACCATTGTTTTTGTATATATATTTACGGTAGGAGTAATGTTCCCTTTTGGTGGAGTAGTATAACATTTACTGTTGTACATGACAGGGGAGAAGTGATAGTTCAAGTAAGAAGGATGTGGTAGAGCTGACTGATGACAGCTTTGATAAGCATGTCCTTGACAGTGAAGATGTTTGGATGGTTGAGTTTTATGCTCCATGGTGTGGACACTGTAAAAAGTAAGTGCTTTCTTTTTTTGTTTTTTTGTTGTTTTTTTTTTTTCTTTTTTCTTTTTTTGGTCTTTTTGAGACAGGGTCTCCCTGTAGCCCCAGGTGCCTGGAACTCGCTCTGTATACCAGGCTGGCCTCAAACTCACAGTGGATCCACCTGCCTCTGCCTCTCTAGTGCTGGGATTAAAGGCATGCACCACCACGCCGGTCAAGAAAGTGCTTTCTGCCAATTAATCAACTTTTAAAATAGTACATTCATCCAGCTCATGAAAGAACTGATCTAGACAGTAAATAACCTTGGAACTCTCCAGAAAAACTTTGACCTGACCCTTAAGTGAATATTCAGCATTATAACATTACTATCAAGAGTTTCTCTGTCATATTTTCAGACACTAACAGGGGACTGGCTAATGTCCAGATTAGGGCAGTGATGGAGGACTTGAGAGGTAATGCAAAGTCTAGCCTCATTCCTTTGGCGAAGCTACACAAGGTGTTTGTGAGGTATGACATAGAACAGGCAAAAATGGACAGCTTAGTTCAAGTACTTGTACTATGAGTTTACTGTACTGTTTAAATATGTTTCTATAGCTTGGAGCCAGAGTGGGCTGCTGCAGCCACAGAGGTAAAAGAACAAACAAAGGGAAAAGTGAAACTGGCAGCCGTGGATGCCACTGTGAATCAGGTTCTAGCCAGCCGATATGGGGTGAGTCTGTTTAAGGTTCATTCACTCTGAGAAATACTTGAAATTTTCAAGTTACTTGGCCTGTACTCCTGGCCTCCCTGTGAGGGAAAGGGGAAGGTGTTTAACCATTTTGAAAGAGATGAAGTCCTTTTATATCAAGCCTGCAGCTCAGAACTGTTGGGCTTGTTCAGCATCATGCCATATCTGTACATTTACTGAAGGCTTTGGCTTGCTCTGGGTCTTACATATTTATTCCCATGGCTTTTGAAAGTTGGTCCTTTTAATTAGAGTACATGCATTGTAGTAATTAAATTCCCAGGGCTTGAAAAAGATTTGACTGAACTCTGATTTATAAATCTCTGGCATTGATGCAGCATGGGGAACTTTTCTTTTTGCAGTGCTGAGGATTGAAGCCATGACCTGGCATGTGCTGAGCAAGACTTCTGCCACTGAGCTTCATCCCTAGCACTTAATTATTTTATTTATTTATTTATTTATTTATTTATTTATTTATTTTTTTATTTATTATTGTCTTTTAGAGATAGGGTCTCCCTGTAGCCCCAGCTGGCCTGGAACTCAATATTGTAGACCAGGCTGGCCTCGAACTCAAGAGATCTCCTGCCTCTGCCTCCCAAGTACTGGAATTAAAGGCATGCACTACCATGCCTGGCTAATTATTTTTAAGACAGGGTCTCACACAGTTCCAGGGGATCCGACACCCTCATCTGACCTCTACAGGCATTGCACAACATGGGTGCACTTACATGCATGCAGGCAGTCCACTCAAACACAAAATAAAAAATAATAAAATATAGAAAAACAGGGTCTCACTAAGTTGCCCAGAGTGGCCTCCAACTTGTGGCCTTACTTGAACATCCCAAATAACTGAATTACAAGTGTGTACCAGTACACTCATTGGAGCGTACTTTTACGATAGTGAAATGGTTTTAGAACCCCTAAAGATTGTGATTATTTTTCTAATTAAAGTTTTATTTTACTCTAATGTGCTTTTGTTGTTGTTTTTAATAGATTAGAGGATTTCCTACAATCAAGATATTTCAAAAAGGCGAGTCTCCTGTGGATTATGATGGTGGACGGACAAGATCTGACATAGTATCACGGGCTCTTGATTTGTTTTCTGATAATGCCCCACCTCCAGAGCTGCTTGAGGTAAACCACTTCACTTCAAACCTTGGTAGTAAGGAACACTTTTTCTAGTCTGGTAATGAAGGAATGAAACCCTTTGTTCAAATTTAAGATCTTTCCTTTTTTGTGTGTTTGTTTTATAGACAGGGTCTCACTATGTGGCCCAGGCTAGCCTTGAATTCATAATAATTCTGCTTCAGTTTCATGAGTGCTGGGATTATAGGCATGTACCACAGTGCTTGACTTCTTTTATAGACTACTGAAGTGGTTTTATACTTTGAAATGGGAAAAAAATATGATAAATTACTTTTCATAAGCTTTTTAAAATTTTTATATGTATGAGTGTATTGCCTACATGAGTGTAAGTGCAGCTGTGTCGTGCAAGGCCCACAGAAGTCACAAGAGGGCATCAGATCCCCGGGAACTGGAGTTATGGACAGTTGTTAGCCCCATGTGGGTGCTGGGACTCAAACCTGGGTCCTCTGCCAGTACTGCCCTTAATTGCTGAGCCATCTCTCTAGCCCCATACTTTTCATAATTTTTTAGCATTAAAATAATTTCACTGTGAGCAAAGCTTACCTAAGCTTCTTAAAAATAGAGATTTAGGGGCTGGAGAGATGGCTCAGTGGTTAAGAGCATTGGCTGCTCTTGCTAAAATAGAGTAGATTTAGTCACTTGGGCTGTCATTCCCATAATAGTCAATAATATGCTCCATGGCTGGGCATAGCAGAGGTATTACTTTGTACTCTATACAGATGTCTCTGGTAGTTCTCAACATCAGTGCTGAGGAAAACAACTTTATCTTGGTTTAGAATTGAGGAAAAAAATGCCAAGCACCTCAAGCTATATAAATGCATCATACACATAAGTACAATTATCTGTTTAAACCAGAAGTGGCAGGACCAGACTGTGCCCAAGCATTGTGATTTCAGAAACTGTAGAGTAGGAGGCTTAGGAGTGAATGATGGAAGTCTATTTTAAAGGATTGTTGACAGCATGTCTGCACTAGGAAATGTCACTTGGAAGGAGTTTTATGGAGCTGCCAACACCGTCGTTGTATGTAAGTCTGCCTTGGGTACTGGGCTTTGCAGCCTTCAGCTGCCCTTTGTCCTCTGTGCCCACAGATAATCAATGAAGACATCACCAAGAAGACCTGTGAGGAGCACCAGCTCTGTGTGGTGGCCGTGCTTCCCCACATCCTGGACACTGGTGAGCCCTGAGACCACTTCCCATTACTGTTGCTGCCACCTGTTTAAAGCACTTCCTAAGTGGATCGATCTTATTTCACCTTTAATATATTTTATCTGATTAAACTAGGAGCTGCAGGCAGAAATTCTTATTTGGAAGTTCTTCTGAAATTGGCAGACAAATACAAAAAGAAAATGTGGGGGTGAGTTATCAAGTTCATGGTCTCAGTTCTGTGAGCAGGAGAGTATCAGGCTTCCTGGATGTTTTCTGTAGGATGTGTTCCTGTGTTGCTTGTTGTGTGCTATATTATTGGCTTTTTGCTTACCAACGTTGAACGCAAAGAATGGACATGATACTCTAAGTAATACTCGTGGGATTTCAAGAAAAAACACAAGGAAAATGGATGTGATTTAGTGAACAGCCTTTTGGAATCTGAGAACCTGTCTTACTGTAGAACAATCCATTCTGGACATTAAAACCTGGATTAGATTTTGAAATTCAAAAGACATCTTTACCCTAAAACTAGTCTGCTTTTCTAGGTGGCTGTGGGCAGAAGCTGGAGCCCAGTATGAACTCGAGAATGCACTTGGGATTGGGGGATTTGGGTACCCTGCCATGGCAGCCATCAATGCACGCAAGATGAAGTTTGCTCTTCTCAAAGGGTCCTTCAGTGAGCAAGGCATTAATGAATTTCTCAGGTACTTTGTTTTCTTGGTTGTTTATTGTTGTTTGGCTTTGTTGTGGGTTTGCTGTTTATATAGGTATATATGTCGATTATACCTATTATACCTATATATGTCTTATTATGTAGAATTATTTTGCATTTAAAACATGAGAGAGAGAATTCGGTGTCCCAAGTAGAGCTTTTAAGCCTTTCTCGTGGTAGTGTCATATGCCGTCCTCTCCTGCCTTGCTTGCTGTTGTACACCTGCCTTGAGTTTATTCTAGTCCTCACAAGGTCTCATACTAGAGGCAGCTGGGTCTCACTCATTCACACCCATGTTGTGTACTCCTGGCCTCAGGTCAAAGCCCTTGCCTTTGGAATGTAATTATTTGAAAACAGGTGTACTTACTTGAGATCCTCCTGTGATGTGCAAACAGTATGGTATGTTCTTAAACTCAAAACCTCCTGTGCTGCTATGCGCCTTATCCTAAAACTCACTTGATCCTTTGTTGGGCAAATAAGACACACTGACCTAAAGAGATTTGGCTTCCCAGTTCATACTTTCTTCTGTACTCATTTCTCAACCGCCTTGTGAAAAATAGATTTCAAAGTTTGCACCACTTCTGATGCCAGACTTCCTGCTGGATAACAAAAGAGGGTAGGAGATGATACTGTGGCACATAAACTGTGCTTTGAGTAGTGCCTGGGACCAGGAGGAGGGCCAAGGGCAGCTGAGAATTTGACAGCTAGGCTCCTTTCCTTCCCAGGGCTGTGACTTTGGGCACCTGTCCTAGCTTTCCTACAGCCCCCTGCCCTTGTTTTTCTGTGGGTTACTTATAGTAGTCACTGCAGAGCGCTTGGAAGATTGGGAGAAGTAACCAGGTAAAGTGCCTGGGACAAAAGTAAATGTCTACATGGAGCTGTTGTTTTTAAGACCATGTCGATTTAATAATAATGAGGGAATGTTTCCTCTAAGTCCTTAATTTAGAAATGGTTTATGCAAAGGGGATGGGCTAAATGCAAGTAAGAATCAGTAAAGCATGGAATTTTTTTTTTAATTATCTGACAGAAAAAAAATTAAATATGGACAAAGGCAAAAACTAGGGTAAAAGACAGTTTTTAGCCTGGCATGGTGGTGCATGCCTGTAGTTCCAACATGCAGGAGATAGAGCCAGTAAGAAGTTCAAGGCTACCTGGGCTACAATATAAAAACATAGTCAGAGCCAGGCATGGTGGTGCACACCTCTAATCCCAGAACTTTGGATGTAGTGTAGAGGCAGAGGAATCAGAAATATAAAGTCATCCTCAGCTACATATCAAGTGAAAGACCAGCCTGAGCTGTGTGGTAGTCACAGTACCATTAGAAGATTAAATGATAATTCAAATAGCCTCTCAGTCATATTGTTTTAATTGGTAATAAAGTTACTGAGGTATTTCTGAATTTAAGTACAAATGATTGTGCCTTACTGCTAAGCAGATATGTATGCCAGCTCTCTCCCGGTACCAGTCTGTGTTAGTTGAGACCACTCACCTCACTCCTGATATGCTTTCCACATTTGTGATCTTAGCAAGATTCATAGGCAGCCCTTATTTTAAATCAGCTTTGGTAATTTTATGTACTTTATATTTTAAAACACTTTGCTGTTTTAAAAAAAAAAATCTTAGTAGGTGGGGCTGAAGAGATGACTCAGTGGTTAAGAGCACTGCCTGCTCTTCCAGGGGACCCAGATTCAGTCTTAGCACCCACATGGAAGCTACAGCCATCTGTAACTCCAGTTCTAACAGATCTGATGCCCTCTTCTGGCCTCCATGGGCTTTTCACGACAGGGATGCACTTACCACATATATGTAGCAGGCAGGATATACACATAAAAATTTTTAAAAAGTAGTGGTGCCATGCTTTACCTGATTCAGTGGCTTGAGGAGTGTCCTCCTGGGTATGGCATTACTTGTGTTTGAAAAAAGGGGTGTGGCTGGGCGTGGTGGCACACACTTTTAATCCCAGAACTAAGGAGGCAGAGGCAGGCGGATCTCTGAGTTCAAGGCCAGCCTGGTCTACGTAGTGAGTTCCAGGACAGCTGGGGAGACCCTGTCTCAAAAAGACAAAAAAAAGAAAAGGGGGCAAGAAGGCCTTCACACCTCCATATCTACGTAGTAGGCAGAGTATGCCTTCTTTCCTTCATGGGAAATACAGCTAAATGTATGTGCTTGGCATTTTTCCCCAAGGGAACTGTCCTTTGGGCGTGGCTCCACAGCACCTGTAGGAGGCGGGACCTTTCCTCCCATCATTGCCAGAGAGCCCTGGGACGGCAGGGATGGTGAGGTAAGTGCTAACCAAGGCAGGCTTCTTTCTCAAGCTTGTGCATCTCTGCCTGAAAATGAATCCACCATCAAACCCCCGGCCTTGTGCTCCTTTCTTGCCCTGTACCTCAAGTGCTGGGAAAACAGGCATAGGCCACCACACTGGCTGGCTTTCAGTTTTAGAGAATGTTCCCTTAAAATCACAATTTAAAGATGAGGTGAACTGGGCCTGGCACTTCACGCCTGTAATTCAACACCACTCAAGAGGCTGATGCAGGAGGATTGCCATGAGTTTGGGACCCACCTGTACTACAGAATGAAACTTTATTTCAAAAAGTCAAGCCAAAAAGGCTAGGTGAGGTGCATGCCTGCTGTGAGCAGTATGGGACTCTTGAGGCAGAAGGATTGGGAGGCCAGCCTGGGCTACCTTAGTGAGGCCCTGCCCTGTCCCTACTTTGACCCCATCATTTTGTCCAAGTTATCGGGTATCCATCAGTGTTATAATTGGTGCAAGAGCCAGGGTATACTCTGGAATCCTGGAATTCAGCTTGCTTCTCCATTGAAACCCTTGACCTTTCCCGGTATCTCCCCACCTGTGGCTCTAATCATAGCTTTCTGTCTCCCAGCTTCCTGTAGAGGACGACATTGACCTCAGTGATGTGGAGCTGGATGACTTGGAGAAGGACGAGTTGTGAGGCTCACAGCCCAGCCTTCAAATTTCTTTTCTTGGGAGCAAGCAGAGTTTTCCAGCAATTAACTGAGTCTACCAGTGGCCTTTTTTTTAGCCAAGTAGCACTTGAGTGGTCATTTGAAAACACTGCAACAGTGAAGTTCTGCGTCTCAAGAAAACACTGAAAAATTCTATGAATTGTTGTAGCCAGTGAATTGGATTGTATTCTGTCACATATTTTGAAGAGAACTGGGCTGTTGAAACATTTTTCCCTCTCTGACTGCTGCTTAAATGTTCTTGGAGGCTGTTTCTTATATATAGGGTTTTTAAAATTTGATTCCTTCATTTGAATATTAATGGCTTTTTCCATTAAAGAATAAAATATTTTGGACAATGCTGATAAATAGTGTCACATCATAAGCTCAGAGTCTGATGTTTAGCCAGAAATTACTGTGAACTGATGGCCCTCACATCTCCCTGTAAATGGTTTTAAAATGGAAAAAGCAAGACCTCTGACTAGAATTCGATTCCATGTAGAAAACTGGTTATCAAGTAAGAACTGCATTTCATACCCGTTTGTCTTCAGGTATCACAGTGGTTAATTATTAGGTTCAGGTGTTCTCTGTTCCCTCTAATCTCCCATAAAAACCCTCATGAAGACAGCAGTGGGTTACAGGCCTTTCACATTTATGTAAAACGCTCAGGAAAAGGAGTTGGGAGTTACATTAGAACACAAGAAAAGACACTTTAAAGGACTGAGCATTTTATTGTAACTTAAAAAAATAAATACACTCTTAAGTAACGTCTGTGAGCATTTTCTCTGAAATCAGAATCCTGTAGGACTTATTCTCTGGCTTAAAGCAAGAAGATCTGAGGCTGTAGGGAACGTAGGCTGGCTAGGCTCCTAGTCAAGAAGACTGAGGTCAATGTGGAAGTAGACATAGGGGAAATAGTCCTGGTTACTGAGCTGCAGTCCAGGGATCTCCACAGACGCCTACAAAAGAAGGCAGTGCAAAGATGAGTTCCTGCCTCACCTTCCTACTTAAGGATGCTTTCCAGGTTCTGGCCCCCACCTCCCACACACATACCCTTGCTTTGTGACACTTTTCCAGTGGGCTGGCATATGCCCCTTTGAAGTGTGTGACATATGGCAGACCTATGGTAGGGGTACCCCTGGATCCAGATGGATACTCACATCCAGTATGCTCGCAGCAGCAACTTCATCCAGGTGCCGGAAGACAGAATTCAGCACCTCTCTCAAGCGCTTGGTGGCGGACTTCTTATGGGGTTGCAGGAGTACAGCCTGGAAGTTCACTGGCAGTCCATACCTGTTCAGACAAAATGGGCCAGTCAGTGCTGAGTGTAAACGCTGGCAAAAAGAGTCAACTCCTAAAAATGAATGCCTTCAGGGTCTGGGGAGATGACTCAGCTGTTAGAAGACTCCAGTTTGGTTCCCAGCACTCATGTCAGTTCACAACTGCCTGTAACTCCAACTCCAGGAGATAAGACAGTCTTCTGGCCTCCGTGGATATGAATGCACATACACACCATTTCATACGCAGACATAGAAATCTTTTTAAAAAAGTTAATGAGTGACTTCAATTGACACAACTTGGGGAAATATGAAACTATAAAGAAAACTCAGGCAGATTTCTAAAGGTCAGAGGTGAGAGCTGACTCAGTCCCCCTGAAATGTGCTGACACTTATGATGAGATTCTGATAGGAACCAAGAGCTCATGTCCCTGACCACCAGTGGTGGGTCTTTGAATACTTGAGCCAAACAGGCTGTGGGTCTGAACTTTGCAGGTACACAGCATTGAAGACCCCAACAATGCAGCTGTTTGTCCCTGCTGAAGGACAGCAACAAAAACTAGGGTCTACCATGGAAATTAGATCTGTTAACACCATCAGTGCCCATGAATAAACTCCCCTGGCTCCCACACCTTCCCAGTCTTCACAGTGGGCCAAGTATCCCTAGGATGTAGCACTGCCCCATTAGGTCTGCAGAAGCAGAGGACACAGGATCTGATGTGGCCTCAAGTGCCTCTGCTTATGCTGCCTGGCCTTCCTGGAGATGTCATACTGGCCAGCAGGATGACCAACACAGAGGTGGCCCCAAGTGAGCAGGTGATCCAGCCAAATTTTTTTCTCATTAGTTCCTTGAGAATTTCTTAAAATATATTTTGATCATATTCATACACCCCAACAACTTTCAGATCACACACTGCTTTCTCTACCCACTCAACTTTGTGTGTGCCCCCCCGCCAAGCCCATTGAGTCTAATTTGTGCTATCTATATGCTTTTGGGTATGGGGCCATCCACTGGAGAGTAGCCAACCTACCAGAGGCCACACCCTTAAAGAAAACTGACTCCTCCCTCACTCAGTAGCTGTCAATAGCCAATAGCTCCTCAGCTAGGGATGGGGCTGTGCCTGTCTTCCCATCCCATGCTGTGATATTGTCTGGCTTGAGCTTGTGCATGCTGTCAGAACCACTGGGTTCATAAGTGCAACTTCTCAGTTGTATCCAGAGAATAGTTTCGTTGTAGTTATCCACCACCCTCTGGCTCTTACAATCTTTCTGCCTCCTTCAACAATCCCTGATGTCCCATTTAGGGCTGAGCACTCTACAGTCATTCTCTGCACGTTGATTCTCTTATTTATAGACAAGTTTTTGCTCTTCTAGCCCAAATTGGCCTGAAACTCAGATCCTCCTGCCTCAGCCTCCCGAGTGCTAGGATTACAGGTGTGAAGACCTCGTCATCTTCCTGAGCCCTTCGGGTCTCTGCCTTCTCTCTTGGTAGTAGCCACCCTGCTAACCTAACTGCACCAGTTCACATAAACACCTCCATCCTGCCAAAACATGACCAACAGACTGAGCAGTTCTCCCAGTACTCTTTCTCAAGGTGATGTTCCAGGGTGCTCTGACTCCTAGGGGAAAAGCTGCCTCTTCTGTGATGGCAGAGGTGAGAACTGCTGCATGCTGTCTGCTGTTTCTGGGCCCATCCTCTGATTAACATGAACCAGTTCTCTCTAAAGAGCCAAGTCTGAGCATCTAGTGCCCTATGTTATTCATTCTTCAGTCACTGCCCTCCTTTATTCTCTATCATTGAGCTACAAACTCCAACTCCTATGGGTGATTTTCAATTCATACCTGTGCTCACCTTGGTTTCTGTATTTTCCAGTGAATCTATTTTTGCTTTTGCTAAATAATAAAAGACAAAATGAGTTTTACACATGGTAGCCTTCCTATTTTCTTTGGGGGCTGCCTCGAGGGCTGGCCTTGGAGGGTGAGAACTAAGGACAGTTTGGGGCATCTTCCAAGAGCCACTGGGGCCCTCCAACAGCACAGAGGATCTGTGTGGGAATGCAAGTGAGGCAGGCAAATTAGCACAGATGTGTCAGGCAGGAAAGAGGCAGGGCAACTGGGGATTTATTTGACTAAATGGAGCAGGTTGCCAAGGCCCAAGAGGTAGCAAGCTACAGCCACAGAAAACAGTACTGGAAGGCAGGAAGAGAGAGGCAGGAGCTGGACATCCCAGCTGCCACCTCAAGACTGTCCAGCCAGCATTCCCTCCACGCACCTGAGCACCGACTCCACAAACACTCTCAGGGCCTTTATATGGATCCAGGCGATAAAGGCCTCACTGAAGTTCACCTTGAGCCAGCGTAGCAGAGGGCCCTGAAGAGACAGAAGAACAATGTGACAGACACTTGCCTGAGCCAAGAAAGAGCTTGCTGTTGACAGAGCAAGTCCTGAGCTCAGAAGAAAGGCCCAAGAGCCAGCAGAAACGGAGCCAGTGGGAAGAGCCTTAGGGAGGCTCAGGACCACCACATGCAGGTGCCTGGTACTGGGGAAGCTCCAGGGGCCGTTCACCGGCACATGCGAGGGGCCACCACAGACCAGGGGTGGGAGGCTGGGCAGCTCCTGACATCAGGCAGCTGATGGGCACTCTGCTGATAACGGCACAGCCCAAGAGCCCACCTCACCAGAAGGCACTGCCCCCAGGGTCCGGCCCATCCACCAGCTCCAACTGCCAGGGGCTCTTCAAGCCCCATCTAGACCACAGCTGCTGCTACTGAGCCTAGTATGGCTGGTCCTCAGGGGGAACTCTCACCTCACCTGACACCTCTATCTGCCCTCCAAAGCCAGATGCTCCAGCCGGGGCAGTCAGGGAGGAGAACTGAGCTGCCCAACCACCCACCCTCCAGCCAGGGCTCTGCCCGTCACCAGTCACCAGCTCCAGCCACCTTCAGCCAGGGCATAGGCACCCGGCCAGCCAACAAGCCCCCTTCCCTGCCTGGAGGGGCAGCTCCAGAAAGGCCCTGAAGGTTAGGCCAGCATAATTCTGGGCTCCTCTGATTGCAGACCTCACAAGCCGTAGGAGACAACAGCAAATGCAAAGATTTGTTCCTCAGAAGAGCCTCTACTGGCAGACAGATGCGAGCCAGGGAACCCCAGGGCTCCCGAGGGGTGCTTACCTCGCCCTCGCCCTCACTCTCTCTGTCTCTGTCGGTCTGCCCCGCAGCAGGCCTAGCAGGGTTACCTAGCGGGGTTACCTTAACCTTGTGGTCCCGGTAGGTGGCTGATCCCTTTTTAAGAGCAACACAGGAAGTTTGCTAAAGGCACAGAAATGATTTATTAATCTTTCAGCAAGCATGCATCACAAACACAAATAATTCTTGTGGCCTGAAAAGCAAACTCTGGAATCTGAGCCCACAAAAGGGTGTGGTGAAGGGCCCAAGGCCTCTGGTTTCAGATGCTAGGGACACAGCCAAGCCTACCTGCCTGCTTGGGTCAGGACTCCAGCAGCAGTAGGCAAAGACAGCTGGACGTGTTAATGGAACTAGTCTGGCCTATGGGGCTTATCTATCTGGGTCCTGTCAAGACATCCCTGTCAGGAACAGCTGCCTGCCTTCTTGGTATTCACAGAGCACTTAGGGATGTCACATGCTGGACACTAGTCAGACATGCAGACAGGCCATTTCACCCTTTATCACCCTGTCTGCAAATGGGTAGAAAGCAAAGGTCAATTCTGTCGTCCAAAAGTGACCTAGCCCATTGCCTCCAGTAGACAGGCAACTAAAAGGATGCAGTCTGCTAGGCTCTGCCCACTACCAATCAGGTCCATTTGGAGGGAGACTCTTGGAATGCTAGGGGATTGAGGTAGGGAGGGGGTCTTTGCTGAACCCTTCAGAGGCTCTGCTTGCTGGCAGTTTCTGAGTGTTTCTCACCCACACAGACTGGCAGCCTCCCCAGGGCAGTTGGGGATACAGAAGTCTATACTGTGTAAAGATACTACCAGCTGGCAAACTGATCCCCATGGGACAGGTGGCAGGCTCACTTGTATCATCCCTGATCCACAGGGGTTTGGGCAGGTCTGTGTCAGTGTAGAGGTAGCTGCCTAAGGTGTTACTTCACCTGTGGCACAGACCTTCACCATCTGACCCCACCCAGGGATAGTGAGGAACTTGGAGTCAGGAGAGCAGTGACCCAGGAAAAGCCCCACCTAAAGGGGAAGGCTTGGCATTCATGGTTGGGAGGGTTCCGGGGCACCCTTGGCTTTTGCTCTTGTTAGTGGCATTCACTCCTGCCTGGATGTGCCATGTCTGTACACTGCTCAAAGGAGTTGGGCACCTCAGAGGCTCCGATCTAGCTGGGTCCTTGATCCTCAGCAGCCCCTGCTGGGACCCAGATGACTCTGGGCCTGGGCAGTGTAGGTGATGGCTCAATGCACACATGTATCCAGTGTGTGTGTGTGTGTGTGTGTGTGTGTGTGTGTGTGTGTGTCAGGATAGGAGAGTTAAAATTCTCCGATATCATGCTGGAGATGTAGCTCAGTTGACAGAGTGCTTGTCTAGCATACATAAAGCCCTGAGGTCAATCCCAACACCACATAAACTGGGCATGGTGGCACACACCTGTAACCCAGCACTCTAGAGGTTGAACCAAGAAAATCAAAAGTTCAAAGTCATCCTCAGCTACATAGCAAGTTACAGGCCAGCCTGGGGTTCATAAGACCCTCTCTCAAAAACAACAGTGCCAGGCATAGTGGCACATGCCTTTAATCCCAACATTCAGGAGGCAGAGGCAGGCAGATCTCTGTGAATTTGAGGCCAGCCTGGTCTAAATAGTGAGTTCCATGCCAGCCAAGACTACATAAGGAGACCCTGCCTCAAGAAATTTATGAAATTCCCTATCAGTTGGTGTTTCCTTCTAAAAAGGAAATACAGCAAGTAGGTGGGATTCCGAGAATCCATTTGGGGGGTTTGTACTCACTCCCAAAGGGGTGGCTGATTTTCTGAGCAAGGTCACCCACACAGCAAAGTCAGTATGAATGTGCACAGGCTATCTGCCTGATGTAGGAAGAGGCCATAGTTGAAGTGCTTGCTGCACCTGCCCAGCTGCCCCTCCTCTTCCCAGGCATGTACTTATAGGTGTGTGTACACACAGGCTTTGCTCAGAGGACGCAGGTACATTTTACTCACTTCTCCCACCCATCACTAAGGCAGAATTGGAAGGTGCTCCAAAGAACCCTTCCCACCTGGGATGGGATAGAAGGGACCAGAAAACATCCCACCCTGATAAGCTTCTTGGGAGTCATGAGGCCGAACCTGGTGCTGCAGCTACAGGACACCAGAGCCTATAATGTACCCACTTTACAAAGGAGCAGAATGACTCCCCAAACTGCATGGTTTACAGTCCAACACGGAGCTCCCATTGAGCAAGGCTGCCCTCCACAGTTTCAAGTGACCATGGCCAGAAATCTCTCAGATAAGCACCCACTCTGCTAAGAACACAGGGTGACGCCCTCAAAGCTACACAGTCAAGGACAACAGGTTGACCAATGGTAGTGCGCTCTCCAAAGTAATGGTACTACTCACTCTGGGCACAGATGCTTCAGCCTGGCACCCACCTACTTGACTTCTGGAGAGGCTACACCTGGCCAGGGCACACCTCAGCATCTCAGATGCCATGAAGCAAACAAGCCTTTCCAGAAGGGCAGTGCTCTGAGTAGCTGAGGCTGGTCCAGCCCACCTGCAGTGAGGGAGTGGGGTTCGGTGCACACCCATCTCAGCTCACCTGCGCCCATCGTCCTCTCATGGTCATTGTTATGGGGGCCTCGTGGGAGCAAATGGTCATGACAGTGTGAGCCCAGGGAAGGGGACAGGGAGGTAAAGGAGTGAGCTTTGACCCCAGAACACTGAGGGGTGCATTGCAGCTGCCTAGAAGGCCATGGCCCACACCCCATACTCACATACTGTTGCTTCTTATCAGACAGTAGTCTGGTCATCTCCTCCCTTTCCCTTTTAATTTCTTTCTCGTCATAGTAAAACTCACGGACGGTGAACCTCAAAGCAAGCAGAGCACAGCTTTCTCTGAGTAGCTTCCAGGAGGAGCAGAGACATCACCAGGAAACACACATCAAACAAACCCCAAGGAGCCCACCACCCATACCCTTACTTGTTTTCTTTGGCTTTGACTTTGAAATCATTGATCACTTTTCGAAAGAGAGTCACTGTGAAAAGGCCGCCCTCATTGTCCTCAGCAATCAATCTGTTGAGGAGAAATGGTTCATTCACTGAGTGATCACCAGTCACCCTGTGCTAGGCCTTGAGCTGGAGCTGGGCTCAGAAGGGCCTGTCTTCACCTTAAGAGGTTTCCTGGGCCTGGTGGCCTATGCTTGGGCCCCTGGCAGCCACCAGGGACTGGGAAACAGGGGCACCCTGATAGCTTCCTAGCTCCTGCCTCCCACTCACCCACCCCTCTAGGCACCAGCCTCAGAACCAGTGGATCTACTGATTTGAGAGTGATAGGGAGTGTAGCATCTGGTTTGTCTTATGTTCCTCAAATGGCTGAGGGATCTAGCCCCTCCAGGACCCTGGCTGCCACAGCTGGCACACATATCCCTGGCTCTGCAGAAGCAAGAAGCAGAAGCCATTCCATAAAGACCATACCACTTCCAACATGACAAAGCCCTATCTGGGTATGTCATGCCTAGCGTGCTGCAGCCTTGCAGTCACTGTCCCCAGCAACAGGAGGCCAACAGTCTAAACATCCCTAAGTTCCATGGGCCAGAAATTTGAAACTGCTGGCTTTAGGGCCTAGGCATGGCTCACTGGCAGGTCATTTCTTCTGTTCTTAGAGCCTGTACATATGAGGACTGCCCCCAGGCCCCAGAACTTTCCAGAATTGTTGGTGCTGCCTCTTAAGCACCCTCTTAATCATGAAGAACCCAAAGACTACTCTGTGGCTCACCTTTCAAGCTGTCCCTCTGATAAGAACCCTAGTCTCAAGAGTAGTGGATACTTGTGCCTAGCAGGCAAGTCCAGGCTGCTGCTCCCTGTGCCCAAAAATGTACCTCCCCTTTGTCCTTCCACCTCCCTAAGACCTCAGGCTGTGACCATCCTGTTTCTTATACCCCTCAATTTAGCTCCTGATAGCTATTTCCTGTGAGTTAGTAGCAGGCTCCTCAGGGCTAAGATTTCAAGAATGGATGAGATTGAATAGGATGGGGGAGTAGGCAGGATAGGACACGATGGGGGAGTATGGTGGGATGGGATGGAGGAGTAGCTTCTGCCTCCTTCTTCACCGCAGTCTGCAGACCCAGAGATACTTATGTCAGCTGCAGCAGCCAGGGCCCTGGAAGGGCTGGATCACTGAGCCATTTGAGGAGCGTAAGACCAACCAGACACTGTACTCTCCACCACTCTCAAGTCAGCAGATCCACTGGAGCCTCCAAGGCTGGTGCCTGGGAAGCTATAGGATGGGAGGGGGTAGGATAGGACAGGGTGGGGGGAATAGGGTTGGATGGGGGATAGGATTGGATGGGATGGGATAGGATGGCATAGAAGAGAATGGGATGAGATGGGATGAGAGTAGGATGGTGTGGGTGGGATGGGATGGGGTGGAGTGAGATGGGATGGGATGAGGTAGATGGGGTAGGGTAGAATTGGGTGAAGTGGTGGGGAAGATGAATAAGCCCAGCCTACCTGTAACTCAATCTTAACTTTCATTTATATATACATAAAAGTACCCATCTTGGAGTCACAAATAACTTTCACAGTTGAGAGTTTCCCAGGCTCCCGTTGCACTGCACTAGTCTCTTGGCTGCAGGTCTCCCCTAACCTGCAAGTGACTTTTTCTCATTTCCATGGCCCCCATGATTCTACTGCGGATTGTGTTATGCCCTAAACACTGAGACATTCCTGTCACATACTTTTTTAGACTCTATAAAAATGGCATTGTTCTCTTTATACCTGTAACAATGAACCTTCTTCACTCATTCTCAGAGTGAGGATCTCTGAGTCACTGCTTTTTCTGGTTGTGTAGTACTCCATGATGAACACAGGTTCAAACCAGTCCTGCCTGTCATTTCTGCAGTGCCCCTAGAATGCAGCTGTTCTAACCCCCCAACAGGCTACACATTGAGACTGTCTCTCTCCCCGACTGGAACTCTGGCCAATCCCTGGGATGTTTGGGTATTTGCTGGACACATCCCCCTCCCCAGGTGGAGCAGAATGGATACTTAATACAGAATACAGAGCATGCAAGCAGAGGGCACAGGAGAGGCCCTGCTGGATGCAGCCAAGATAGCCTTCCCAGAGGAGTGGGGAAGTGGAGCTTTGAAAGACAAAGGCAGATTGGCATGCCACAAGGTGCAGGGCCAAGGAATTATAGGCCTCAAGAAGGCAGACGTATGGGGCTGTGAGGTGTCACACCCTTACAGCATGTTTGGTGACCAGGTACCCAGCGCACCCACATATGACTCTCTGTGGACCCAGACCAAGCTGGGGTCTCACTTACTTAGTTGACCGAGGGACCACCATGTCTGAGAGAGACTCGTAGGTCTTCTGCCACTGTGCATAGCTTGACCTGGGAGGACAGAATCCTTGAGTACTTTTGGCAGAAAGGGCTCCTAGTGTCTCAGGAAGCCATGTGTGCTTTTTCCCACAGAGTGCCCGAAACATCCTCAGAGGTCCAGCTGTGGCCCTGCCCTATCCTGAGCCAAGTCTGCATTCAAGGGCCCCAAGACTTCCCAAAAGGTCTCTGTATGGAGAGCTCAGTTTGTATTTGCAGCTTACTAATAACTTTCTGATCTTGGCCTGGGTGGCCTGATACGAGGTGACCCTCGGGTCAAAATGGAATAAAAGGCACCCCAAGCTTGTGGACATGAAAGATTGTCTAGATTTGTAGCATATAACACAAGTACTCAATAAATGCTCCATCATTGCCACCCCTTCCCACTTCTGTGCCTGTAGAGACAGTGGCCTTCTGGGGACCCTGTGCAGTGCTGACCTGGGGTCATCAGGGCAGAAGGGGCCCACCTTGCTCTCCACTGGACAAGGCACCCCCACTACCTTCCTGGCCACATACTTAGGAACAATGACCAGCAGCGTGATGAGATATTCCGAATCAAGCACAAAGTCTTCTTTGCTGACAATATCACTCAGTGTCCTAGTGAAGAGGTTCCCCCTGGAAGGCAGAGGAACAAAAGGTATGATGGGCAGAAAGAGGCTCATCAACCCCACATGCTGTAACACCCAGTCAACCAGGAGGAAATGGAGCAGGCTTGGGGGAGTCTCCAGGAAGGTAAGCCTTGGATGCAAGCCCAGGACTATAGAGTTGTAAGAGAGTGCCACCTCAAGTGCAAGGAGGCTGGCAGAGCCTTGGCTGCTATCAGCAGTCACTCAGGGGCTGCCGAACTCAACACCTCAGTGACCTTCCCTGGCCCTCAAAAGCCACCCACCTGCTAGAAGAGGACCTCAGGTGGCAGACAGCTAAGGTTACTCAACATCAACACAGTGACCAGGTCTCTAAGCTGCATGGGACAGATAGGCCTAGATAGAGCTCTGTGTCACTTTACAGGCTGTTCAGTCCAGCAGCCAGGGACACTCACCTGAAATAGCTTTGTTATGCCACCTGCTCTGGCTCAAATGAAGAACACGGTATGATAGCGCACAGATCAAGGATGGCGTATAGACAGATACAGCTGTCACACAGGCACAATGGTTCCTGAGACTGCACAACCCTCACCCAGAGCCCAGAGAGCACCAGGGCTGTGGTGTTAAGCCCACTGCTTCCCACTTCCCAAGCACAGAGCCAAGGCAAAAGCCTCAAAGACCAGGGGGAAGCCCCATCCTCCAAGAGTTCTCCCTGCCTCTGAGCCTGTATTCCTTCCTTCCTGCCCCCTGACAGCACCGTCACCACATAGCTGTGGACAAATCCCAGTGGGACCCCTCCAGAGGCAGCTGAGGCACAGCTACTCTGTCACCACAGAAAACACATTATTTTTCTGCTATGTGACCTCATCTCTAGTTTACCTCTGCACTCCAGCACAAAGCAAACTTTCTACACTTGATGAATGAATAATTGTGACTGCAAATGTAGGACCTGTTTCATTTTGCTTTATATCTTTAGGACCTGAGGGGACTCTGTAGATGCTTTAAAATGTACACAGAGAGAAGAAAATAAGGAGCTAGCCAAAGAATGCTGCTCAATAATTCAGTCAGTGACAACAAATCAATTGATGATCAATGAGGGACACAAACCAGCTGAGTGAAGAGGTTAGACCAGTAATCTGCTAAAGTTTAAACAGATTATTTATTTACTTACTTTATGTACACGTGTCAGGACACCTGTATGGAGGTCAGAAGACAACCTGCAGGAGTTTTCTCCTTCCACCATGTGAGTCCCAGGGATTGAACTCGGGTGGTCACACTTGGTGGTAGGTACCTTGACCTGCTAAGCCATCTCACCAGGCCCCAAACTGATTTTTAAAAATTATGTGCATGTACGTGTATCTGTGTGTGGGTATGTAAATGTGGGTACAGTTCCCGTCAGAGGCCAGAAGACGGCATCAGACCCCTAGAATCAGAATTATAGACAGTTGTGAGCCACCATGTAGGTGCTGGGATCCACACTCAGGTCCTCTAGAAGAGTAGTACATATGCTTAACCACCAAACCATCCCTCCAGTACCCCCCTCAAACAAATTCTTAATAAGCCTATGACTTGGTGGTAAAGTGAGTGGATGGCAGCATACTCCGGGCCCCAGGCTCACAAGTTCTAAGCCCTGAGCTGTGGTCACTAAAGCCCACCTTACTCCTGTCCTCTGTCACTCACATCCAGGTAGCTCTGAGATGGAGTCAAGCAATCGAAACTGAGTTTCTAACTGATATGGATCTCACTGTGTTTTTTCATTTTCCACCAAGGACTGCAGCCTCAGTATCCCTTCTCTGGAAGGCCAGAAGGACCAGAACATTTTGGATCTGGGATTGTTTTGGACATTTGAATATTTTATAGACATAATGAAAGAGCTCTCTTGAGGATGGGACACAAGCTGAAGCACAAATTCTTGACTTTATATAGGCCTCACACAATAGCCTGCAGGTAAACTTACACAATAATTTTAGTGTCTGTGTTTTGGCTGTGGCCAGAGCCATGAGGTCAGGTATGGAATTTCTCCATTTACAGCATTATGCTGACATTCAAAATTTTCCATTTTTGAAGCATTTTTCATTTTGGGTTTTCAGATTAGTAATGGTCAACTTGTATTTGCTTTTGTGGCTAGGAAACCTAGCCCAGGGACCCTCAAGAGAGACACACTATAGAAGGTGGCGTTCTCTGGCTCACATGTACCTATCTGAGGGAGGCTGACTCTGAACTCCTGGGCCACTCCTCTTTTTGGATTATCTTCAGAAATCATCAAAAGATCAGAACTAGAATCTGGGGGTGCTGGGGGCTCCATCATGCTCACTCATGCCTATCCATCCTCCCCACCTCTCCAAGAGGTTGCCTAACTTCTTACACACCTTCAGTGTCAAGGTGCTCACTACTACCCCCAAGATGATCCTTGCCATGGTGGCCCTGAGCTTGCTTTTCTACCGATTCCACCACTTTACTGTTTGGTCTGTCTGGGGCCCCAAGTTGTCTATACCTCTCCATACAGCCAGGAGGACAGATGGTACCCGAGTCCCTGCAACTGCCCCACCCTGGGCTGCTGACCACTATCCTACCTGCCCTTTGCAGAGGGCTGGGCTCTGACATCCTATCCTCCTGCTTCCCCATCCCCATTAGCTTGGATATCAGGACAAGGGCCTGGGCAGGCTCCTTGGAGCTCTTATAACTGGGAGAGGAAGGGAAAAGGAAGGAACAGAGCAGGAAGCAGCATTGTGCTTCTTTGGACACAAGCAGGCACCATCACCCCACCTGGCTCTGTCCTCTCTTCTTCTGCTCCACATCCCCAGGGCACAGCCCATCTGTCCACCTTTCTCATACCCAGCTCAGTCTCCAAGCCCCCAGCTATAAGGAAGGCAAGAGCAGAGGTCTCCACCCCCCCAGACTCATGCACCAAGCACACAGTGGGAGCCAGGACGCACGTGGATTTCTTCTCCAGGTTCTCCAGGTTGGTCTTTAGAACATTGTAAGAGGCTATGCGGGACTTCAGGTCTGTCTCAATCTGCGTCAGTTGCTGGGGGATAAGGAAACATTCCTGGTAACATTGAGGAGTTGGTGAAACTTTTCAAAAATCTACCAAGCATTCAGGCAAATTTAGTCCAATCCAGCCATGGTGGTTTATTCCTGTAATCCCAGCTGAGACAGGAGGATTAGGAATTCAAAGTCATCCTCTGCTACATAGTAAAATGGAGGCCAGCCTGGGCTGCATGGAACCCCGTATAAAAAAGAAAAGAAAAATGGCAACTTGTCCACTCGTTGGGGGTGGTCCCATCCATCTCCCTCCTGTCCCTCCCAACCCCTAGCACCTGGCCCTCATGGTCAGTCTCCACATAGGGAGGTGGAAGGGTTCAACGTGTCACTTTACAGGTCCCAAGGTACAAGCCACACAGCTTGCCCAGCATCACACACCAGCTTAGGCTCCTCGCTGGCAAGTGCATACTGAGCTTCTAGGAACCCCACAACCCCACATCCAGCTCCCTTGGCTCTGCTAGAGGGCAGCCAGTGATCCCACCCTGGTTTCCATTGCGACCCACCACACAGCCTCCCAACTGCCCACCTATCCCCACTTGGCTGCAGCCTGTTCCTAGCCTATTGAGGCATAATGACTGAGAGCCTCTGCTTCCCACCTCAGTCTCCCCATCCACCTAACAAAGGAGTAATGTCTCTGTTGGAAGGGTTGGCCACAGTGATTCAGTTGTTAAGAAGGCTGTGGTAAACAAGCATTCAGATGTTCCAGAAGGTGGTGATTCAGTGCCACAATGAGCCCCTCCCACAGGTTGAGGGCTGTGGTAATTTAAAGGCTCACAGCAGATCTGGCTCTATAAGGACAACACTGCAGTGGCAAACACCCTGCGGCGATGACTAGAACAGGTGGATATGTATCAGGGAATGCATGGGTGCATATCAGCTGATAAGCAGTGGTAGGCAGTGCAGGACCAAGTCTATAGTCCTGAACACACAAACCACCTCACCAATCCCTTGCTGTGCTTAGCAGTGCAGTGTGATGAGAGGATTTACACTCCCAGTGTGAGTGCATGTGGTAGGGCAGTTCATGTCACTGATAGGGGGATGCTAAGAATGATCTGATGAAACCCACAATACTGTGCCAGTTCTGAGCTTATAGACTGGATATTCAAAGGTCCTCTCTGAACCTTAGACACTGGTCACCTATACAGAGGAGAAGAGAACAGGAATTTAACAGTAGCAGGAGGCCTTCAGTGTTCCTATCTTTACACCAGTTTTTTGAATAAGATTTATCTTTTCCTTGAAATTTTAAAAACTTTAGTTTTAAACAAGTGTGGATTACCAGAAAGTTGCAAAAATGCTCCACAGAGACTCCATGTTCCCTTTGTCCGGCTTCCTCCACTGATGACATGCACCTATACTAGGTTCCACAGACTGTACAGCTACACTGTACATTTTGTACCTCACCACACACCACACTCAAGGTACAGCCATACCATATAACTATACAGCTGTACAATACAACTAAACCGCCACTCTGGAAGAACAGCAAGGTGAGGCTGGGGCCATTACAGGTGTTGGTTCAGGAAGGACAGAGAATCCAGGCTCCCATCTCCTCTGCCCCAGCTAGCATTGGTTCCCAGAGATGGAACCATCCCAAGGCTTCCACAGGGAGTGGAGTCATGCACAAAGCACAACTTGTGGAGTTTGGTCCTCTGCCCCTTATCCCCTCCCAGTCTCATGCTTCAACAGCTTTGGGCCTGGGTACCCTGGACTAGAGGGAAGCTGGCCAGATATCCTCCATAACTATGTTGCTCTTCTTCTTCCCCAGGTCAGATACAGCGTCCTTGGGACTCAGAATCCCAAGTTGGCATGACCAACCCCACAAACAACTATGTGCTGTGGCTCGGTGGTGGATATGTGTGACCATCTCTTGGAACCCACACCTGCCATAGTGCCCTGGGCTACCCCTGCTTGAAGCACCTTCCAGAATCCACCTGACTGTCTAGGCAGAGGGATGAAAGAACAGCTTGAGCAGTGCCATGCCCAGATTCCCAGGAGACCTGAAGGAGAAAAGTACCTGGGGCCACCCTTCCTGTCCTGAGCCACCTACCACCCTCAGGGAAGCTCAGCTCTTTAGAAAACATAGTGGCTTTGTTCAGGGCAGAGCTGAGATCTCTCCAGCTAGCAGGCCAGCCAAAGATGTAAAGGAGGTTCTGTATGTTCCGGCAAGAGGGAGGGACAGTCAGTCTTCACCCACAGTGAAGATACATAGAAGTCACCTTGGCTACAGGATGCCCACAAAATCCCCACAGACTCATTCTATGGGGTTTATATTTCATCAAGTGTAAACTGGAAGCCACGGTTTAGCAGAGAGCAGTCTGTGCTTATTGTCACAAGCTGCCCAAGGGATGAGTTGCCACTATGGGACTGAGAGGTAGGGCTCCTAAGCCGAACTGTTTTCTAATGCAATGAGGTTTTGAAAACAATCACCCAGAGGATCTGGGCCTTGTGGCCAAGGCCTGCAAGTCCAGCTACTAAGGAGGCTGAGGCAGAAGGATCAAAAGTTTAAGGCCAAATTCAGCAACAGAGTAGTTTCAAGACCAACCTGGGCAACTTATGAGGCCTTATTTCCAAAATAAAAAGTAAAAGTAGGGCTGGGGATGCAATTTTTAAATTGCTCAGTTTATACAAGGCTCTAGGTTCTACCCCCAAGTACCACAAAATCAATCTATCCATCAATCAATCATCCAGACGTCATCAGGTCACCTAGTATATAGTAGGGGACCTGATCATAATTTTTGAAAAGTAGGGGAGTGAAGTGAGTTAGGTACTGGGGTGTGGGGTCAGAACGCAGGTGTCTCAGGCCCATCCAGGGGGCTCTTGTAAGACCACAGCCAGCTCTCTGCATGAAAGGGACAGGATAAGTGTACATAGGAGCTTCTCCCTGAGTTTTAACCTTGCCCAGGGCACAGCAAGAGGTCACATTCCAATCAGGACTGGTTGGAGACCTACCCAGAGTCACTTATAAGGATAGCATCCCAGTCCATTGCCTCATCAAAATTCCAATGCTGGATGGGGCTGGAGAAACGATGGCTCATGGTTAAGAGCACTGGTTGCTCTTGCAGAGGACAAGGGTTTGAGTCCTGGCACTCACATGGCAGCTAACAACCATCTGTAACTCCAGTTCCAGGGAATTTGATGCCCTCATCTGACTTCTGTGGGAATTGCATGACATGGGTATATATGCATAAATATATGCAATACACTTACACACTTAAAAAAGTAATAATAAGCCGGATGTGGTGGCGCATGCCTTGTAGTCCCAGCACTTGGGAGGCAGAGGCAAGCAGATCTCTGTGAGTTCAAGGCCAGCCTGGTCTACATGGTGAGTTCCAGACCAGCTGGGGCTATGGGGAGACCCTGTCTCAAAAAGACAAAAAAAAAGTAATAATGAAATATTTTTAAAAATTCTAAGCCATGCAATGTCTCAGATGTCAGCTGTCCCCAAGCAAGCCCTCCTCACCTTGGCCAGTGTGTCCACCACGCTCACCAGTGGCTGCTTGGCAGGGTATTTGGCCATGTCCCATTCGAAGTGAGTCACAAAGGATGTCAAGTCAACTGAAAGAGCAAAGACAGTTCAACAAGTGAACACAGCCCTCTTGCCACTCAAGACTAAGACCCAAACCCAGAAGAGAGCCAGGCAAAGTAAAGCTGAGCTTGCTGCTCAAACCAGGAAGCAGTCAGTGAGAAGCCATGGAGCAGACCTGGGCTCTGGAGGTATAGTCACTCCCTATGGGAATAGTTCAGAGCCAGCAAGATGGGAGATGGGCATCAGCTTCACCCCCAAATACTCCAAAGCCAAGGGAAGGGCACTACATGTAACAGGTACTCCCTGAGCCCCAAGGTCTCCCTCTACACCTGTCAGTCCTAGTCGGCTATGCAGAAGGTCTGCTCTCCTAGAGGTGAAAACCAAGCAGGTGACATTCTGGGGCCACTGGCCACTTGTCAATGCTCTCCATTTGCTTGGGCTACACTCCCCAGTTAGATCACCATTCTATTTTGAGGCACCCCACAGGCACACCAGAGAGCATCAAACCAGCCCCTGAAAAATCACATGGCCATGCCAGTCACAGTCCCATGCCTGTCACAGGTACCACCTACTTTTGGACTAGTCTTCCAGCTCCTTGAGCCTTTACAGGAGCAAGGCAATGTCAACCCACACCGTCTAAGGAAGACACTTCACATTAGTCACACACTGGAGCCTGTCTGTGACTAACTTTTCCAAACCCAGAGCGATGGGCATTGTTCAGTGTGTGCCTTTTAAAGTCTAAAGTGAGCAGAAAGCACCAACATTTTCATCAAAACCAAGCAAACCTCACTACCTGCAGGGTGTCCCTGCCTGCCCTAGCCAGCTATAGGGTGAGGGAACGAAGTGAGGAAGCCTAGCTGATTGTGATAATTAGTTTTAGTTGTTAACTTGATACAATCTGGAATCACTTGGGAAGAATCTTGGTGTAGGACTGTCTAGATCAGATTGGCCTGTGGGCCTATCTGTGGGGGATTGTCTTGACTCAGAAAGACCAAAAGTTACTTTTGTCAGAGTATTGTATCACAACAGAAATGAAACTGGGACACTGACTTAGAGCCACAGGCCCCAAATGTTCACCTCTTAAAGGTTTGTTTGTTTTGAGACAGGGCCTCATACTCTGCACTCCAGTCTGGTCTGGACCTCACAATGTAGCCTAAGTTGGTCTTGAACTCATGGCAATCTGCCTGCCTCAGCTTTCCAGGTGCTGGTATTACAGGTATGAGGTACCAAGCCTGACTTAAGGGCTTACTCTTAAATGCTCTCTGCATGCCAGAGAGTGCTATGAAGGCTGTGTCAGGCCTGTTACCCTTTTCTCCTTCCCTTCCCTTCCCTTCCCTTCCCTTCCCTTCCCTTCCCTTTCCTTCCTTTTCCTTTTTTTTTCTTTTCTTTTGTCTCTTATGTGGCCCAGGCTGGCCTCAAACTCCTGAGCACAAGCCATCTTCCTAACTCAGCACCCCTGAGTAACTGGGATGACAGGTGTGTACCACCACACTCAGCTCATTATGTCTCCTTAGTGTGTGCTCTGTGGCAGTGGGACATTCAGTGGCTGTGTCAGGGCTGTGGTGTCTTCCAATCCTAGCAAGACAGCCCTGCCCAGGTGGAATTTCCCGAAGATTCTGCATGCCTTTCCCAGTGCATCCTTGAAGGCCTGCCATTACCCTCTGAACACACGGTCACTTTTCCCTATGTGGAGCCTGGCTCTCTGCTAACACCATTCCCACCCACCTTCAAGCGCTCATAAGTGTGTCAGGGACAAATGGGCAGTGATGAGAGGATGGCAGTGGGCTCTGAATCCTCCTACGGAGGCCACCACAGCTTCAACTGGGCAGGGACACCCACTGAGTCTGACAGGCAGGGGCTGCAGCACGTGGCTGTCAGATATTTGCGGGAACAGGAGTTCAGATGAGGTTGACATAGCAGGGAGGTGGGCAGGTACTGGGCAGGAAGGTAGACTGACCAGGTATGAAATCATGTCTGCACCTGTGGGCAAGACATTGGTCATGGAGGAAAAAGTCAGGGGCACATGCTATGGGAGAGTCTTGTGTTGGGAGTGGACAGAAGCCAGTGGGGTGTGGAAGAGAAGAGGAGACTGAGGGGGCAGAAGCTGTGGGAGTAGCAAGGAGGGGACCCACTTGACAGGATACAGGGTCAATGACACATAGGGTACAAAGGAAGTGACACCCAGATTCCTAGGCTGGGTGACTAGGTAGAGGGAGGGAAATGCATTCATCTGGGAACCACAGAGCAGGTAGACGAGGTAGAGGGGATGAGTTCAGTTTGGGCAAGGCTGGCTTTGATATGTGAATGCACAAGTTCCCAAAAAGAAGATGGAAAGCAATGAAGACTCAAGAGGAAAGTGGCCCTAGCACTTAAGGCAGGGAACACCTTAAAATAACAGGGATGATGATGCTAACCATTGAAAGAGATGACACAGACTCGCGGCTTACCTTGGGCAAAGACATGAATCATCTCTAATTTACTCTTCAGTCCTATTAAGGGCGGTCATTATCTCCATGAGGAAACTCCAGCACAGAGTAAGTTACGTAAGCTCCATTATAGCAGGAGAAAATGACCCTGCCCATCACAAAGAAGGGTCTGTGGTCCTTCTCCCTGTCATGTCCACTATCAGGACCCAGCTATGCTGAGGTGGAAGAGGGAGACTCACTCCTCCACCAGCCCCTTCACAAGAACCACACTCATATTTCCTAGAGCAGCTGAACTTGGACAAGGTTCTTAAGAGAACCCATGCTGGACATTAACAATACTGGTGTTGGAATTTACACAGCACACCTTGGCCTGTGATAAGAGAAGCTCTAAAATGCTAGGGGTGGGGCCCTCATCAGATAGGATTCATGTTCTTGAAAGAAGGGACATCAGAGTCCTATCCATGCTTACTCTCTCCCCAAATGCAGTCAACAAGGAAAGGCCATGTAAGGACACAGCAAGGTGACTGCCCACAACCAAGCAGAGAGCCCTCATTAGAACCTGAATCACCTGGCCAGGTATGGTGGTGCAGAGCCACAATCTCAGCTCTTGGGAGGGTAAGTAGGAGGATGCCTTGAGTTTGATGCTAGCCTGAGCTCTAGAGTGAGTTCTTATTTAAGCCTCCTGGTGTGTGAAGTTCTGTTGATGGTAGTCTAGTTGGACTGACAGATTTTAGTGTAAGTTGTGACATTAGGATTGTTTGTTTGTTTGTTTGTTTGTTTTGAGACAGGGTCTCCCCATAGCCCCAGCTGGCCTAGAACTCATTATATAGATCAGGCTGGCCTCAGTCTCACAGCAATCCACCTGTCTCTACCTCCTAAATGCTCGGATTAAAGGTGTGTGCCACCACGCCCAGCCATTAGGACAGATTTTGTCATTGCCATGCTCCAGAAGCTAAATAAGGTCATGAAGGGCCACTCTGGGGAAAGCAATGCTAACTGTGGGCAAGCATTGGGCAAGAGAACTTCTACTGGTCATCCCAAGCCCATCCCAAAGGTGAAGAACCAACCTCAAGGTGGCTGAGCAGTAGCCAGGACAGATGTCAAAGGGATGTGTTTTCAAGGGCACGCCCTCTCCACCCTTTGTATCATCTCCAACATCCCAGAGTCCTTCCACTCAAGCCAAGTACTGCCTAAACCCTCACCCTCTCTCCCTGCTGCTCTGACAATCTCTCCCTTTGCTGAAAGCACTATTGACACTGCTTAGCCACCAGGCACTTTCTTGCATTCTCAGGATCCTTCAGGACAAAGCTGAGACTCACTTGTCCCTGCGTCCCCAGTACCTGTCACAGCACCTCACACAGAATCAAGGATTCCACAGAATACTGAAGACACTGTGCTCCTCACAGCCAAGGCCGCCCTGGGAAGTCGCATTCTCTAAGATGTTTGGAAGAAACCCATTTTAGAGCAAACTCTGGTCTTCATGCCTTGTTACCAAATCCAAGGCCTTTGTGGCCTTCACTCCTAGGAGGGCATGTTCCACTGCTGGGTGCAAGGTACTGTGGGCTGGTCCCAAATGAGGCTGTGAGCTCCCAGGGGCAAAGGATATGCTTCTGGGCTATCAATCATCATTTATTTGGACAATTCTGGGGAAACTTAAATTGAATGAAGTTTTAAAATGTCTCTTGACTGTAGAACTTTGATGTTAGGGTGCATGGCTAAGGTTTGGCCACTACTGTCCCAGTGGGCCTTTGGCAGGGCTAGTTCACGGAGCATGTCAGAAACCCTAGCCTCAGAAATTACTGGAACCAAATGACAGAAATAATGCAACAGAAGGCAACTTTGTCTTAGTGACAGCCCACCTAGTTGAGGGATGGATATAACACAGTGATGACGCCTTCATTTAAATTGGAGTAGAAGGGAACATTTGGTTTGTTTGCATTTCATGGTTTGTTTTGCTTTGGTGCAACTTAAGGATAGAACCCAGAGCTTTGCCCTTCTCTAGCCCCATGGCCAATGAATCTCATTCTGAGCCCTGGACTGTGGTGAACATTATTTTGATCAGTATTTTAATGTATGCTTAAATCCTCATTCTTAGTGCTCTAAAAATCTTTTTTTTAATTAAAAAATAAATAAATAAAAATAAAAAAATCACATTTAACAAAACATAGTATGGCAAACAGCATTTTAGAAGACAATTGCAACTTCCAATCTGTAATGATTTTTTAAAATATTTTACTTATTATTTTTTTATTCTTTTTGGTCTTTTTGAGACAGGGTCTCCCTGTATCCCCAGCTGGCCTGGCACTCACTATGTAGACCAGGCTGACCTTGATCTCACAGAGATCCTCCTGCCTCTGCCTCCTGAGTGCTGGGATTAAAGGCATGTGCCATCACGCCTGGCTTTATTTATTATTTTTATTTTATGTGCATGAGTGTTTTGCCTGCATGTATATAAATTCACTCGTGTCCTACAATGCCTGCGTAGGTCATTAAGAGGGCGTCAGATCCCCTGGAACTGGAGTTACAGGTGGTTGTCAGCTGCCATATGGGTGCTGGGAATCAAACCCAGATTCTCTGAAAGAGCAGCCAGTGCTCTTAACTGCTGAGTCAACTCTCCAGCCCCTCCCCGCCCCCCTATCTGTGTAATGATTTTTTTTTTTCTCATTGCAGCTGGTTTGTTTGTTAGTTTGTTTGTTTGAAGCAGGGTCTTCCTGTAGCCCCAGCTGTCCTGGAACTCACTATGTAGACCAGGCTGGCCTTGAACTCACAGAAATCCACCTGCCTCTGCCTCCCAAGTGCTGGGACTACAGGCATGCACCACCACGCCCGGCCTGTAATGATTTTTAACAACTTTAAATCACTTGCTTGGGCTGAAGATGTAACTCAGCATAGCCTATCATGTACAAGGCCCAGGATTTAATCCTCAGCACCACATAAACCAGGTGTGCTGGTGCATACCTGTAAATCTCAGCACTGGAGGTGGAGACAGAGGATCAGAAGTTCAAGACCACCCTCAGCTACATAGTAAGTTTGAAGCCAATCTGGATGACATGAGACCCTATCTCAATAAAATAAAATAGCTTGCTGTTCCATTCTGCCAGTTGGAGCAGATTGGAAGAAACACAAAGCCAATGGCTCTGTCTAACAGTCACACCAGGAGTGGTTTGTTTCAGTACCATCCCAGGAGACTTAATGGCCTATGTGAACCTTGTCAAAGCCACACAAAGCAAAGCCTAGCATTTAAGCTGACAGGGTCCCTTAAGCAGACAGTCCCACAAAGCAGATGGAATGCCAGGGCAAACTTTAAGACCAGGAGGAGGAGAACACAATAAAAAGATGCAGAAGTTCACCTTGAACTCCAGAGTCAGCACATTCCAGGTAACATGCAGGATTGCTCAGGAGAGGCAGAGGGTAACAGGAGAAAGTGGGGGACAAGAATGAAATGACAACAGTCTGTGTCACATGGGTATGGTGAGCAAGCGCCAAGGTAAGAAACTGCTGCAGCCTGACCACTGTACCCCTACAACCAGACTGAACCTCCATCTTCCCAGGACAGCAACACACTGAGCAAGTGCACAGCACACGATGCACAACCTACTCTTTAAACATTTCATCTTTTCCTTCAAACCTGAAATATAAGATAGGGTCATTAAACCACAGAGATGTGCAAAGCCAAGTTCAAGTTCAGATGGGAGAGAATGAACATTTCCATTTGCCAATTTAAACTAGTAAACTTAAAAGCCTTTTAATGCTTCCAGGAGGGACTATGCATGCTTGAGCACGTGTGCATGCTCCTGTGTGCTTGTTCATGCCTGTGTGTGTGTTCATATATATTCATTCTACTTATTAAAAATGATATACACATTAAATATATATGCTCTCATTTTCAATAAATATGCACAGAGTTATATAAATTTAATTCTCTCTACAGATACTTAAGCATTTAATTCTGGAGTTTTCAAAATGTCCAAGTTTTTTTTTGTGTGTGTGTATTTTTGGTTTTGTCTTTTGAGACAGAGACTCATATAGCTCAGGCAGGCCTTGAGCTCACTATGTAGTTGAGGATGATCTTAAACTCCACCTTCCCAGTAGTGGGATTACAGGTGTGCACCACCATGCCCAGCTTCAATGTCTCGAAGTTTTTGCTGCACATTTTAAATGCAGTCCAAATGGTACACACACAGTTAACAGCCAAAACAACACTGATGGCATCTGAAGATGTGTCCCATGAGCCCAGAGGAGACAAAAACTCAAAACTGGGGTATCTGTCACAACACATTTGGAGTACAGCCCTGATGACAAGTAAAACTTGGAGGCATTGCTCAGCTAATGCATCCACATTTCATGCCTTGAAAGAAAAAGATGAGAGAGTGGAGGTGTGTGGAGTGTTCCATTCATAGCACAGTGGAGGTTAACAGAGCAAGTGGGAGGCCGAACAGGAATCTAGGTTCAGACTCACTTAACCCTGTTTATTTCACCTTCCACTGTGGAGTTCATCAATAGAGAAAGACACATCCTGTACCCTAGAATGGAAACAGGAGAGCTGGGAGTGTAGTGAGGGGGCTGGTTTCCAAACATGGCTGTGCTATTGCGCTAACATAGAGTTCACGGTCCCTGTCCACCCTAACTATTCAGAGCTCCCACAGTGGCCATGGAGATGGAATTGGCTCCCGAGAAAGAACTAGCCCTCACAGACCTACCTACCTCCATTAGCCAGGAGGTTCTCTTGGACCTTGCCCTTGGAATCTTCCATGACGTCCACCACACTCTGTGTCATTCTTTTTATGAGGCTTTGGAGAGAGAAGAAAGAGCCAGTGAGGGTGGGGAGCTGCCTGGAGGACCACTCACCCATCCTGCTGCCAGTGAAAGCAGGCAATGGAGCCTGAGAGACCTATGGGGGAATGATTTAGCAATCTGTAAAGAGAGACTTAAAATGTTAAGAGTCTTCAAACCAGTCATTCCACTTCTGGGAAACCATCTTGAGGAAACAGGAAAAAAAACAGAAAAGATTTCTGAATAAAAAGATGTTCTTTGCAGCGTGGCTGCTGACAATAAGAAGTTGGAAGCAACGCGAAGGTTCAACAATAGGGAATTGTTTGAGTGATGTTCTATCCAGTTGGGGATTATTAGGCAGCCATTGAAAATAAGACTTACAAGGAATTTCAAATACTGTGGAACAAGGCACGTATTATAATGTTAGATGGAAAAAACCAAGGCAGAAACTTAGACAGTATGGTCACTTGACTGTGCTACTTGTAAATATTATTTCTACCTGATATTTTTCTATTATAATCTGGCATTGATTTTATAATTAAAAAGGCTAAACTTCATGTCTCTAGCAAGCATACTAAAGGAAGAAATTAAAGAAGACACAGGATTTAGAAGTAAAGGGCTCACAATCATCATGGTCTTTCCAGCTACCACATCTACAATTTTGGCCAAATTGATTTGATTTCTTTGAGCCTTCTTTCTCTTATCTACAAAATATGGATTATATTCCATTGGTAGGATTATTGATATTAATACTGATATAATTAACCAGGTGCTGAGCATCCAAGAGCAGGAAGCTGATTGGATAGAAAGCCAGTTGGAATCTACTTTCCAAATTAGGATCATCAATCTGAAATTTTTGCCCATGCAAAGTTTTGCCTCAGGCTTTCTCCACTCACAAGAGTCATATTTGTTGCAAGGAGAATGAACCCAAGTCAAATACAGGGATGTACCACTATGCCCTCTTTGTACTGTACTGGGAACTGAACCCAGGGCCCTGTGTATGCTAGGTAAACACTCTACAAACTGAGCTACATTCTCAGCTCCCCCGCAAAGTTATTGCAGACACAAGTCACACTGGCCATTCAGAGCATGGAGCCTCAGGCCTGACATAGAAACTGAGGCAGAGGAAAATCTTGAAAGACGCTGTTACTGAAAACAAGAGAAGGAAAGAGATCAACATGTCTTCCTGACTAACAAAGCAATTGGTGTTGACGTCCAGAAACTGAAAAAGCACAAATACAAAGTAGTTTAAAAATGAGGACCCACTTTAGAGCTTGTATCTAATCCTTAAAAGATTTTAGGGCTCTTCAGAGGGGGGAATATTAGAGTAGCAAAAAGCCCCATAAAAATAAAAAAATGAAAGAAGAAAAAAAAAGAAAAAGAAAAAAGCGATGGGGAGATAGGGGAGGTGTTGGAGGGGAGGGAGTTGGCATGGATTTGATCAAAACACCTTATATACATGTATGAAATTCTCAATAAACTTTTTGTAAAAGATAAAAAAAAATGAGGACCCACACGGGAGAGGGAGAGGGCTGCAACTCAGTGGCATAACACTTGCCTAGCATGTTCAAACCCTTGATTTTGATCTGTAGCACTGCTTAAAAGAGAAAAAAAAGAACAATGGGCCAGAGATGTAGTTCATGTGCTTGCCTAGCATAGACCAAGCTCTGAGTTCAATCCCACAGAGAACATGGTGTGCTGGTGTATGCCTGTAATTCCAGTATTTGAGAGGAAGAGGCAGGAGGATCAGAGCTTCAAAGTCATCCCTGGCTATTTAACAGGTTTGAGGCCAGCCTGGGCTACATGGGACTCTTTCTCAAAAATAAATGAGAAAATTAATTAATTAACTAAATTTAGGGAGCAGGGGAGATGGCTTAGTGGTTTAAAGTACATACTGCTCTTTCAGAAGACCTAAGTTCAATTCCTAGCACCCACATTGGGCAGTTCACAACCACCTATAACTAAAGCTCCAGGGGATCTAATGTCTCTGGACTCAACAGACATCTGAACTCATAGGCGCACACACACACACACACAAAATTAAAAATAAAATAAAATCTTTTTTAAAAATTTATTTTAAGGGGCTAGAGAGATGAATCAGCAGTTAAGAGCACTGGCTGCTTTTGCAGAGGACCCAGGTTCGAATCCTAGCACCCATACGATAGCTAACAACTGTCTGTAGCTCCAGTTCCAGGGTATCCAATGCCCTCTTCTGACCTCCACAGGCACTGCATGACATGGGTGCACTTAATATACATGCAGGTAATAATACACTCATACATATGAAATAAAATAATAATAATAAAATTTTAAAAAATATTTTAT
>NW_008352891.1:4919007-4968299 GCF_000622305.1 Nannospalax galili
GGAGTTACAGACAGTTGTTAGCTGCCATGTGGGTGCTGGGATTTGAACCCGGGTCTTCTGTAAGAACAGTCAGTGTCCTTAACCTCTGAGCCATCTCTCCAGCCCCATAATAAAATTTTTTAAAAATTATTTTAAGAGCAACTATACTTCCCCACCACTGGGAAACTCCAGTTAGGCATGTGTCTAGACTCTCAACTCTTGTTGTGTGTTGAGGTCTCCTCTTCACACCAATTCTCATCTGTTCATCTATTGGGGAGCCAACATTCTGAAATCCCTGTCTCCTTGAATCTTCATGAAAATTATGGGAAGTTGGGTATTATTCCATTGCTTTAGATGAGGAAACTGAAGACCTGAAAACAATTTGGCCCCCTCAACCAGCCTGTATGGGGGCTTCAAAAACAAGGCTCTAGGCTGGGTGCAGTGGTACACACCTTTAGTCCTGGCACTCGGCAGAGGCCAATGGATCTCTGTGATTTCAAGCCAGCCTGGTCTACATAGTGAGTTCCAGGCCAGCTGGGACTACAGGGAGACCCTGTTTCAAAAAGACCACACACACACACACACACACACACACACAAAAAAAAAGAGACAAGACTCTTAAGCAGTAGGCCATGCTTGCATCTGAACTGTCACTGTGGCCTGCCCTGTATTTAAATCTCCACCAGTGTGTCAAATAGTGGGTAACAATGTCTGGCTGAGAACCTTGGCCACATACCCAACTGAACTGTCTCCTGGGCCTTAGACTGGGGTGCTGTTGACAGTTTCACAGAATTCTTTATGGAGTAAAGGATGCTGTCCCAAGGCTCTTGCCATGAGAGACCTAGAAGTCACTCCAGGCGCCTGGATGGCTGCTCTGGGTTCACTGCCCTTTGGCTTCCAGGTGGGTTCGGCAGATCAAAGAGAGGCCTAGGTTCCAGTCTGGTCCCCTCTGGCAGGGTTCTCAGCCCTGACGCCTCAGGGCTGTGCCTCAGCCCAGGTTTTTACACTGTTCCTTAAAACTCTTCTAGAGTCTCACCCAATTATGGGCCTCTCTGTAACTTGACCTCCTCCAGTTACTCTAAAATGAGTGTGTATTCTGTCATCTGTTGGGGGCCAATTCAGTTCATCAATTCATTAACAAATTCCATATTCTAAGCAGCTACTGTGCACCAAGCACTACTGTGGGTGCTATAGACTAAGCAAAATCCCTGCTGTCACAGAACTTTTGTTGTAGTGCTGTCCACAAGTTTTACCTTTTTTTTTTTTTTTTTTTTTTTTTTTTTTTTTTTTTGTCTTTTTGAGACAGGGTCTCCCTGTAGCCCCAGCTGACCTGGAACTCGCTATGTAGACCAGGCGTTCTTTGAACTCACAGAGATCCTCCTGCCTTTGCCTCCCAAATGATGGGATTAAAGGTGTGTGCCACCACGCCCAGCTCACAAGTTTTACTTTTATCACCATAGTGACACATGCAAGTTGGTCTTATCACCCACCCTTCTTGTGAGGGATTTTCTGCTGTTCTCCATTAAAGCCTCTACAAAGCTTCTCACTATAGCAGATACGGCCCTCTGGCACGTATATTGCTTCCAGAACATCTCAGAATAGCATGCTCGGATGAAGCTCAATTGCTAGAAAAGTCACTTGTTCTACAAAACAAAAACAGCTTTGCTGTGATCGGTAACTGCGGTCACCAGAGTAACAGTGTTACAGACCAGAACATTTTTCCCACACTGGAAGGAACCTAAGACTCTCAGGCCATTTTCAAACCCTCCTTTCTCCCTTTATACTCTATTGTGAACCCTTTTCATGGCAGGGGGGGTTCTTCCTCGTTCCTTTCATTGACTGCCTAGTGTCTTGCTTGCATGGCTGGGCCACAGCACATTCCCTACTGTTGGGTTGCTTCCTCTTTGGATGCTGCAATCATTCACACATTTTGCCTTCTTGTGCAGGGGACCAGACTGGAACCTCGGCCTTTCTTTGATCTGCCGAACCCACCTGGAAGCCAAAGGGCAGAGAACCCAGAGCAGCCATCCAGGCGCCTGGAATGACTTCTAGGTCTCTCAGGGCAAAAGCCTTGGGGCAACATCCTTTACTCCATAAAGAAGTCTGAAACTGTCGAAGGAGGTGCTGAACATTTATAGATTTAACAAGGCCAAAGACCACTCCCCCCGAAACACACAGTAATTGTTTATACATACCAATAATATGGGAGCATGCTTGTTTCCCTAAACTCTCATCAACATTGGTCATATGAGTCTTTTTCATCTCTGCCAGTGTGATAGCCAGAAACACTCATACACATAAAATAAAAATAATAAATAAGCCGGGTATGGTGGCTCACGCCTTTAATCCCAACACTTGGGAGGCAGAGGCAGGGGGATCTTTGTGAGTTCAAGGCCAGCCTGGCCTACATAAGGAGTTCCAGGCCAGCAAGGGCTACAGGGAGACCCTGTCTCAAAAAGGCAAAATATATATATATATATTGTTTTATTTATGTGCATATGTGTGTGTCTATGTGAGTGAATGGGATTATATGTTCAGATCCTCCTGCTTTGTTTTTTTTCCTCCATTGTTTCCTTCCTTCTTTTAGAAAAATTATTTCATTGATTTATATTAGCTCTTTGGTGTTTTGGAGACTTGATTCTAGGGACAATGTTTTGAGCTAGATATGCTGGTTAGTTTTTGTCAACTTGACACAAACTAGAGACAGTTGGGAAAAGGGAACTTCAATCAAGGAATTTCCTCCACCAGATTGGCCTGTGGCCACGTCTGTGGAGCATTTTCTTCATTGCTAGTTGATGTAGGCAGGCCCAGCCTACTGGGGGTAGTGTCATCCCTAGGCAAGTGTGGCCTGGATGGTGTAAGAAAGGTAGCCAAGCAAGGCAGCAGAAGAAGCCAGGAGAAGCAAGCAGTATTTCTCAATGGCTTCTGCTTCAGTTCCTGACTCTAGTTTCCTGTCTTGAATCCCAGCCCTGGCTTCCCTCAGTAATGGACTGTAACCTATAAGCTAAAATAAACCTCTCCTCCTCAAGTTGCTTTTAGTCAGTGTTTTAGCACAGCAATAAAGAAACAAACTAGGACCTAGGTGACCCCCACTTTAAAGATGAGGAAGTTAAGCCTTTGTGAACAAGTGCTACAGCAGAAACTGATAGAAAACTGCATGACTCTAGTCTTTAAAGCTCGTCCAAAAGAAAGCTCTGGAACCTTCCTCTAAAATACCCGACAAGAATGAGTACTAAGGGCCAGAGAGATGGCTCAGTGGGTAGAGGCACCTGCCATGAAGCCTAATGACCAAAGTCTGATCCTTGAGATCCACCAAGTCCCCCAACTTGTCCTCTACCTCCACACATGAACCCTGGCATCCATACACACACACATACACACACATACACACACAATAATAAGTAGAAATGTAATTAATTTTAAATTTTTAAATGAGTGTTAACCCACATGGAAAGAGGTATAGATCATATTTTTTAGTGAAAATCAACTGCAAAAAATATGCAACAATCTCACTTGGTCACATGGATATACATATTTGTTAAAACTCACCAATCTGCTCATTCAAGATGTGAACATTTCACTGTCTTTGTGTGTGTGTGTGTGTGTGTGCACGTGCGTGCATGTGTGCGTATGTGTTCCTTTATATGTGCTCATTGTGAGCATGTGTGGGCATCAGAAGTCAACCTTGAATGCTCCTGATGGGACATGAAGGAAAGCACAGACTCCTTTCTGTAGCATTCTTGAGACCTGAGTCTAGTCTGGAAACACCAAATGAGTTCAAACTAAAAAAATTTTTAAATATTTTATTTATTATTTTTATTTTATGTGTATTAGTGTATTGCCTATATATGTGTAAGTAAACCTGTGTCATAAAATGCCCATGGAGGTCTGAAGAAGGCATCAGATCTCCTGGAACTGGAGTCACAGAGGGCTGTTAGCCACAATGTGGGTGCTGGGAATCAAACTCGGGTCCTCTGCAAGAGAAGCCAGTGCTCTTAACTGCTGAGCCATCTCTCCAGTCCCTAAACTAAGAATATTTTGAGATCTGTCTCAAACACTAGGATGTAGCTGGGGAGGTGATTCCATGGTAGAGTGTTTGCCTAGCATATGAGAGGCCATGAGTTTGATGTCCAGCACCTGGGGTAAGGAGGGGGTAGGGAGACAGGAAGAAAAGGAGAGAGGGAATGAGAGAGAGGACCCTATGGCCACAACTTACTATGAGATTCAAGAGACAGAAAAGTAGATATGGCAAAGAGTACCTAAGAATTTAAGTCTTGAAACTTCTTTGAAATTAAATAAAAATAAGTTTGAAAAGTGTTAAGCATATAAAATATGCAATGCCACTTTAAAAAATATTTTCTTTTTTGTTCACATGTATGTGCATATGTCTGTATATATATTCACATGTACATACAGGTACCTTTGGTGGCCAGACAAGGGCATTAGGTCCGTGGACCTGGAGTTATAGGCAGTTGTGAGCTTATAAAAAGGTAAGAGAAAAGACTCATAATTTATGGCCTTGGCAAATCCTCTGAGAACCAGGAATGCCAATGCACTGTTGATTCAGGTGTCAATTGGTTTGCCAGCGAGCATTTGTCAAAATAGCCAGGCATGGTGGCATACCCCTGCCATCTCAGCACTAGGGAGGTGGAGGCAGGCAGATCAGGAATTCAAAGTCATCCTTTGCTACATAGTGAGTTTGAGGTCAGCCTGGAATATGAGTCCCTGCCTCAAATTTTTTCATTAATAAAAATATAAATATAAATAAATAACCAGTTGAGACATATATGTGTGAAAATGCCTCAATGAAACTCATTACTTTGTAATCTGACTTAAAATTTTTTAAAAAGAGGACTGGAGCCCAGTGTGGTAGCACATATCTATAATCCTAGCACTCAGGAGGCAGAGGCAGGAGGATCTCTGTGAATTCAAGGCCAGCCTGGTCTACATAGTGAGTTCCAGGCCAGCTGGTGCTACAAGGAGACCCTGTTTCAAAAAGACCAAAAAAAAAAAAGGAGGGCTGGAGAGATGGCTCATAGGTTAAGAGTACTGACAGCTCTTACAGAGGACCCAGATCTGATTCCCAGCAACCACATGATGGTTAACAACCATCTGTAGCCTCCAGTTCCAGGGGATCAGATGTCTTCTTCTGAACTCCATGGGAACTGCACAACATGGGTGCACTTATACACATGCAGGCGATACATTCATATGCATAAAATAAAAATAATAAATAAAATAAAATTTAAAAATTAAAAAAATTTTAAAAAGAGTTTCTGGGAAGATGGCTTAGTTGGTAAAGTGCTTTTTGTGCAAGCATAAGGACCCGAGTTTGATACCCAGAACACACTTTAAAAAACAAAAACAAACAGCCACAGTGGCACAAGCTTGTAAACTCAGCATTCAGGTGGCAGAGACAGATGGATCCCTGAACTCATTGACCAGTCAGTCTAATTTAATTGGTAAGCTCCTGTCTATCTAAACAACAAAACAAAACAAAACAAAGTGAAATGGTGGACAGCTCTGGAGGAAAGACACCCAAACCTGACCTCTGGCCTCCACATGCACATATACATATGCAACATGAACACACACACACACACACACACACACACACACATACAACCTCCTTTAAAAAGAAAGATACAAATAGGCTGAAAATAAAAGGAAAAAAGTTAACTTGATTTAAAAAATCATACATTCCACAACTGGTCACACACGGACATTGTCTATGAATTGCCCAGACCTAAGTGACACATCTACAATGCAGCCTCTACATCTAAGGCTCATGAAACATAGAATAGGGATAAAGAAGAAGACACTAGTGAATCTCTCAGTTCTTAATAATGAAGCTCCCTCATGCAGCGGAGTGTGACAGAAAAGGTCACAAATAGCCAAAGTGTAGAGATCAAAAGTCTGCTGAATGATGGTCCTTGGAGAAGATCCCTTTACTAAACTTCACTCACCCAAGGCTCAGGTACCATCACGGAAGAAGGGGTGGAAAGACTGTAAGAGCCAGGGAGGAAATGCATGACCATATGGAAACAGAGTCCTACAAGTTCCTGGGAACCTGCTCATATGATTCTATGGAAATGATGTCAGCATACACAAGTCCCATCAAACTCAGGCAGACAATAACCCAGCATAGAACTGGGAAAATGAACAGCAAACCTCAATTTTATCTGCAGGGATGTTGGCAACTGATGGCTGCTAGATGAAGAAGAGCTGATCTTCCCAAAACAAGGGACTCTAGATAGGCTGACTAGAGTCAGTGGACAGACTTGCACTAGGGAACAGCTGGGGACACTGACAATCCAGTGGGCCTTAACATGGATGACAGAGTATATGGGCTCCAGTTGGGGGGCTATGGGAGGGTGACAGAAATAAAATTTTTTTTAAATTATAAAGCAACAAAATCATACATTAGGTTTTTAAAAAAGCAAACTAGAATAATGAATTTTCCATTAGTTTATAGCTCCATTTTTGCCATATCTTATACATCTCTGATTTAAAACAAAAATTTTGTAGCTCTGCATCCAAAACATAGATCTCCTGGGTTCCAAACACAGAGCTGCTGCTCCTCCTGCCCCAGGGGTATAGACTAGCTTCAGGTAAGAAAGACCTCAGATCCCCCCTTTCTTCAAACCAGGAAATTTCTGCTATACAGGGCCCCAGGGGCTCTTGCAGGCCCAGTCTCTGGGTAGAAGGGCAGAGGATGCAGGCACTGGATCAATGAATATAGAGGGGAGAGCTCCCTCCCAAGTTGCCTGAGTCACAGCTCCCAGGGTCTTAAGGCACAGTAACCCCCAGGAACCTCTCCTGCACCCTGTACAGCAGAGCTCTCAGTATCTGAGCTGCTCTACCAGGTAAATCCCCATCTGGGTCACTACCTGCACCAGGAACTGTAACCCTGTCTCCTGTCATCCAGCAGGAAGTGCTTAGTCTCCTCTACCTCTCAGGATGGCAGATACAAGGTTCTAGCAATTGCTTCTCAGGGCAAATCTGTACTGTGAAAGTCAAGCTTTGGGGCTAGGGAGATGGCTCAGCTGGTCAATAGTTTGCCTTGGAAACACAGAGGCCTGAGTTTGATCCCCAGCACCCTCATTTTAAAAAAAGCCAGGTATGGTAGTATATGCTAGTAATCCCAGTGCTGGAGAGGCAGAGACAGAAGGATCCCTAGGACTCACCAGCCAGCCAGCCTAGCCTATGAGGTAAGCCTCAGGTCTCAGTGAGCGGCCCTGTCTCAAAACAAAAACAAAAACAAAACAAACAAAAAACATAGATGGAAAAGGTGGATGGCACCTAAGAAATAACACCCCAGGTTGTGTATACACACACACATACATATGCACATGAACATATATACAAATACATACACATATGCACAAAAGTCAGACTTCTTTCTCTTCCCATGACTCTCTGGAAAAGTCCAGAAAAGCAGGGTAGGGTTGTTCTGAAATTAACTAGATGCCTGGAGGAGAGAAAACAGATTACAGGGCTGAGCACAGGGAATTTCCAGGGATTTGAGGCAAAAAATAACTACTTCTACAGTGGCGCTTTCCTCTGTTCTCTAAAAGGCACTCTGCAGAGTGGTACCTGAATCTCACCAAACAAGACAAAGCCCCTGAGGGCTGAGGAAACTTAGACTCAGAGCCAGGAAGAGTGGCCTTAGTCACTTTGCTGGTCCTCAGCCCCATGGCTCTATACTAGAAGCTGGTCTCCACCTGCTACACCAGGCTCTGAAGTATTTGCAAGAACAATAAAGAGCCTCAAACTTGTCCTGTGCCCTGATGTCCTCAATGTATTTGAATGGGAAATATCATACAGGAGGAGCAGCTAACCTGAGAAATGAGCCTAGAAACTTCCACAAATGGTGGGGCACATGACTCACTAGACCCCTGGACACTCCCTCTATCCTTCCTCTCTCTGCCAAGGGACAATGACATGAACACACCCTAGGGCAAAAACCATCAGGGAAAGGTGGGCAGAGATCATAGTGGCTTTCTTTTTATGAAAACAAAGGTCTAATGAGGCATCTAGGAGGCTCCCTGCTTCAGGGAGCTCAGGGCACAGACATACCTTGCTTTAAACTCCAACCTACTTCCAAACGGAAGTTTAAAGAAGATAGGTCTGAGGGGCATGCCTGTAATCTTGGCCACTCAGGAGGCTCAGGCAGAAAGATGGAAAGTTGAAGGCCTATCTGGGCTATAGAGTGAGATCAAGACCAGCCTGGAATATTTAGTGAGATCCTATCTTAAAAAAAAGTAGAAAGGTTGAGGATATAGCTCAGTGCTTGCTTAGCATGTGCAAGGCTCTAGGTTCAATACCAGATGCAAAAATCAATGAATTAATCAACCAATCAATCAGTCTTTACACAGAATCCCCTTGTAGGCTGCACAGCCACTCAGCAAAATCACCTTTGTCATTCAAACAAGAATTCTCTTTAACAAATTGCTATTAATAGAGCTTGATTCACCCACATTGTAGCCCTGAAGAGTAGAATTTTTTGTCTTCTAAAAGCCAAACTAACACCAGGTTGGTGGTACATACCTATAAACCCAGGATTCAGGAGGTGGAGGCAGAAAGATCAGAAGTTCAAGGTCATCCTTAGCTATGTGACAAGTTTGAGACTAGCCTGGGCTACATGAGAACCAGTCTCAAAAAATAACAACAAAAAGCCAAAGCACCCTCAGAGATTGTCTGTGGAGGAGGCAGAGCAAGGAAGGGTCCCCAACCCAAACTTGGCTCCCAGAGGACTCTTGTGAAATGCTCTGGGGTCCCATAGCCTGACACCCCCTAAGCATCTGGAGAGGAAAGGATCAGCATACAAGTATTTAAGTTCTGGGACTTTGTCAGAAAGTCAGTACACCAAGCAGCCCAGCCTGTGTGTCTATATGCAGGAAACTGTTCCCCTGGGGTGGAACTCCTGGACACACACAGTGAAGGCACCCTGGGGGTGTGTCCAGGCGCTGCATGAACAAAGGCCAGGAGTAGGCACAGGATGAAAATGGGACTACAGGTGGCTGACAGGCAATTGAAAATATTAAGTTTGGCTGGGAATCTAAGAAATACACACAGAAACAATCACACAGCATCTTCCTTCTGCCTGATAAGTGGGCAGTCTCTCAAAGGCACTGAACTGATGAGTATGAGGAAAGGACCTCTCTTGACACCTCATAGGAACAGTTTAGCAATGTGTACAAACAGCTTAATTACACCGGTGTCCTTTAAACATTCACTTCCTTTTAAAATTTTATATTATTTTGTGAGGGTTTTGGGTGTGTGTGTGCGTGTGTAGTACTAGAAATAAAACTCAGGGAGAACCTGTAATTGCAATCTGGGATGTAATTTTAGGATAACCAAAAGTATAAATGAAGAGTTATACAGAGATGTTAATAGCAAAAGTGATACCCAAAAGAACAAAAAAAGTTAATTTATTCAATATGTTAATTATAATAGAATGAAATATATAGTTTATTACCATTTAAAAAAAAAAAGAAAGAAAGAAACAAGAGACAGGCCTAGTGGTCCGTACCTGTAATCCTAGCACTCAAGACCTGAGGCAGGAGGACTGAACAAGTTCAAGACCAGCCTGAGATACAAGAGAATGAGGAAGGGATGCTCTCAATGGAGAGAGAGCTAGCCTAAGACTTCAAACCTCTGTGTGTTCAGCAAAGGCAGAAAAGTACATGCAAGCCAGGCATAGTAGGTAGGCTTGTAAGCCCAGTACTTGGGAGGTAGAGACAAAAGAATCAGACATTCAAGGTTACCCTCATCTACTTAGTGAGTTCAGGGCCAGCTTAGGCTACATGGGACCCTATCTCAAATAACAAAAACAAGAAAACATGATCAGAAATAACAATTAAAATAGTCTCAACTTGCCAGGCACAGTGGTGCATACCCTTAATCCCAGCACTCAGGAGGCAGAGGCAGGCAGATCTTTGTGAGTTCAAGGCCAGCCTGGTCTACATAGTGAGTTTCAGGAAGACCTTGTCTCAAAAAGACAATAATAATAATAAAAAAACTCAACTTTCCAGACATACAAGGATTAAAAATTGCAAAATACCTAACTTTAAAAAGAAAACAAGAGGGGACTGGAGCCATGGCTCAGCAGTTAAGACCACTGGCTGCTCTTGCAGAGGACCAGGGTTCAATTCCTAGCACACACACAGCAACTAATAACTATCTGTAACCTCAGTTCCAGGGAATCCAGAGCCCTCTTCTGGCCTCTGCAGGCATTGCTCACATGTAGTGCACTTATACAGATACAGGCAAAACACTCATACGCGTAAAATAAAAATAAATAAAATAGCACACATTAAAATTGAAAGTATATAATAGTCGAAGGAAAGTCCATTGCTTTTAACATTTCAGAAAAGAACAAAACAAACAAAAGAATAAACAGCTGGCAAGATGGCTCAGTGGGTAAAGGTGTTGCTGCCGTACCTGACAACCTGAGTTTGAGTCTGTAGACCTCCATGATGGAAGGAAAGAACCAGATCTCACAAGTTGTCCTTTGGCCTTTGTGTGCACATACACAATAAGTAAATAAACAAATAAATGTCATCAAAAGATTTTTTTTTTAAATAAACTAAGCATATAAATCAGTATGCATTGTAGGAAAGAGCAAGAAAAAGGGTCCAAATAAAGCAAGGGAATGAGTTTAAATGCAAAAATTTTGAAAAATTAGAGCTCAGCGTGGTGGCACATGCCTTTAATCCCAGCACTCAGGAGGCAGAGGCAGGTGGATCTCTGTGAGTTCAAGGCCAGCCTAGTCTACATAGTGAGTTCCAAGCCAGCTGGGGCTATAGGGAGACCCTGTCTCAAAAAGACAAAAAAAAAAAAATTGGAGCTCACTGGGTGTGGTGGTACATACCTCTAACCCCAGCACTTGGGAGGCAAAGGCAGGCAGATCTCTGGGAGATTAAGGCCAGCCTAGTCTACAAAGTGAGTTCCAGGTCAGATGGGACTACAGGGAGACCCTGTCTCAAAAAAAAAAAAAAATTAGAACTCACGGGCTAGACACAACCAAAGAATGGAAGCCCAGAGACCACTTTAAAACCATACCCTGGGTTCCTTTACAGTGTCCTTACAAGAACTCTCTGGCATTATGGCACAGACATCCACTTTCAGGTTTAGTCTTTAAACAAAAGCCACTACCAGTGAGTCCACGACAGGCAACACACCCAGGGACAAGTGGCAGTCAACAACATTCAGGAAAAGGCCAGGAGGTGCAACTGAGCAGCCGCAAACCTGTGTACTGTAGTATTTCAAACAGTACTACAGAACAGACTAAGGAACTGTAAAGGACTTAACCATTTAAAAGGGGAGGGGAGGCTTTTTTAAAAGGTAAAATCATTGGGTATCTCAAATGTTCACGAATTACAGAGTAAATTAACACAGCAATGAAGAAATAAATTATTTTTTAATAGGCAGGCTCTCATAAGCGTAAGCCTTGCAGCTACATGGAAAAACACTTTCATGCCTGAGTAAATAAATAATAAAAGGATATGGAAACAAGACACCTTGAAAACGCTTGTCCCTTCTCTGTTCCCCTGGGCAGAAGCAGTGCTGACAGGTTCCTGCTGTGTGGCTTACAGGCCCTGTTAGTGTTTATTTATCTAGTAACACTTGAGTGTGGTTCAAAGGATTGGGAGACCATTCCAAAGAACTGAAGGTGCCTCTGGATTGATGGCCACAGTCCATTCTTTTCACCCTAAGCTTTGGTACAGACTCCTAGACACAGCACCTGCCTTAGACTACATCGTATTTGGGGATGCTTCCACCAGTTTTCCTCATTCCCCTGTAGGAAAGCACTTGGGAATACATACATACCAGGAAAATGGAAACAATGCATGCTGAGAAGACGTTTTCATTCTTACCACACCTACTCCCTTTAAAAAAAAAAAAGTTTAGGCAGGGCACGGTGACACATACCTTTAGTCCCAGCACTCTGCAGAGACAGGTGCATCTCTTTGAGTTTGAGGCCAGCCTCATCTACATAGCAAGTTCCAGGACAGCCAGGGCTATATAGTGAGACCCTGTCTCAAAATAGAATTGTTTAAAGTGTATATGGTATCTGTATTTCACAGTGACATTCTCCTCTTGCTTGCACATGTATTTTCATGTTTTCCCCCCCTTGTTGTTTATCTTTTTTTTTTTTTTTTTTTTATTTTCTGTGTATGAGTGTATTGCCTGCATGTATTATAAGTACACTTGTGTCATGCAATACCATGGAGGTCAGAAGAGGGCATCAAATCCCCTGGAACTGGAGTTACAGATGATTGTTAGTCACTATGTGGGTGCTGGGACCTGAACCTAGGTCCTCTGCAAGAGCATGCAGTGTTCTTAATTGCTGGAACTCACTATGCAGACCAGGATGGCCTCAAACTCACAGAGATCTGGCTGCCTCTTCCTCCCAAGTGCTGGGATTAAAGGCATGCATCACCATGTCCAGCACTTTCCTTGATTTTTAAATTGTATTTATTTATTTTTATTTAATGTGTATGAGGGTCTTGCCTACATGTATATAAGTGCATCCATGTCACGCAAAGCCTGAGGAGGCTGGAAGAGGGCCTTGGATCCCTGGAACTGGAGTTACAGATGGTTGTTAGCCATTGTGTGGGTGCTAGGAAATGAACCCAGGTCCTCTGGAAGAGCAACTAGTGCTCTTAACTACTGAACCATCTCTCTAGCCCTCCTTCTTTTTCTTTTTTTTTTTTTTCCTGACTTTGATTTCACAGAAATCTACTTGCCTCGGCCTTCTGAGTGCTGAGACTAAATGCATGTACCACGACACATGGCTATTTTCATGCTTCTTAAACACAAGCTGCTGCCACATCCAGAGGCATTGCACTTAAACACATACAGACAATACACTCATACACATAAAACAAAAATAATTAAAAAATTAAAAAAAAAGAATTGTCATATCTGCAGCCAGCCGGGAAGCAGCTCATACCTCATGAATCTACCTGTGCTCTTAGCTGAGCAGCTTCATTCTGCAGTCTGCCAGGACTGACAGAGAAAACAAGAAAAACGAAAGTACTGACCAGTCTGTGGCAGGGGGCTGCTGTCAGGGGCATTTATGGGTTCTTTACTTCTGCATGGGTCACCTGATTTAACTGTCCAATGAGAACTTGTCCTCCCAGCCAGGCCCTCGTGATCTAAGACCTGTCAGATCTAAGTACGGTGTGGTGCGGAGCAGCCTCAGAAAGGAGTGGAGATGTGGGAACTCCACTCATTTTTCTTAAGTGACATCTTTTCAATGGTCCTAGCCTGGCACTTGATTCTGACTTAGAATTATTTTGCTCCCTTTCAACCCCCACAAAAGCAGAGCAGAGGCCACTGTTAATTCACTTTGTGATTAGTTTCCTTTCTCATAGCCTGCAAAGTTTGTGATAACAATGATGCCTCCACACACATTACACTGACATCCCACCTGGAGAAAAAGGTGGCTAACCAAGAATTCTTGTTATTTTTTACCAGTCAAGAGGTGAATGGCCTCAGAACACAGAAAACCCAATTCCTAGGCCACAACATCCATTTGCAAATAAAAGTGTTCAAAGTATGTTTGGTAGAACTCTAATAATGAACAGCCATATTGGCATTCCACAAAGAGGGAGAAAAGAACATGGTTCACAGACTCTGATAATCTGCAGCCCTCTGAGGAATGTCCAAAAGCTCTGATCTGGAACCTGGAATGGGTCAACAGGTATTCCTCTGGTTCCCAGCATCAGCATCATCAGCATCCTCCTCATCATCATCTGGGAATCAAACCAAGGATGGTGCATGCTGGGCAAGTACTCTGTTACTGAGATATACCCTGTATTTTTTTCTTTTTGAGGCAGTGTCTCCTATGTAGCCCTAGCTGGCCTGGAACTCACTAGGCCTTTTTGAGCTCTTGTCATGTTGAGTAGGCTGGTCTTGAACTCATGGACTCATGCAATCCTCTGATCTTAGCTCCTGAGTGCTGGGCTTCAGGCACAAATCACTGGACCAGCAAGACTATACACATATTGACTTGTATTTTCATGGGCTATCACTGGAAAGTTCACCTAGAAAGTTATGATTACAAAGCTTCCAAAGAGAGGAAAATGAGTCAATGAGGGAACTGGAAGGCTGTAAACATATCTGAGGAAAACTTAATTTTCACCCTCTAGTTTTATTTTTGTTCTTTGAATTTCTTTTTTTCATACATTATTAAAACACAAACTTAAACTAGACATGGTAGCATACACCTATAATCCCAGCACTTTGGGAGGATAAGCAAGTTTGTTCAAGAACAGCCAGGGTTTCTACACAGAGAATTCAAGGTCAGTCTAGGTAACTTACTGAGACTGGCAAAGAAGAAAAGAAAGAGAAAAGAAAAGAGGAGAGGAGGAGAGTAAAAGAGTTGTCTTCAATAAACAAAATAATGGACCCAGCATGGGATGTCACCCCACTCAGGGGAACCCACCCACTTTCTGCTGGTTTCTGAGACCAGGTTTAGACAAGTCCATACTTTGGTTTGACCAAAGCAAGAACACTGTGTTCTCTGACAACAATGTCAAATTCTTACTTGTATGTAGTAAATAAGAAATATTTTACCTTTCAGCAAAGGTATCAAGTTTCCCCAACTCATCAGAGAGACCAACAAGGGAATCCAAGGTCCCCACCTAGAAAAGATCATAAAGGAATCAGAGGCCCATGTGCTTTCTGGTGGAGGAGTGTGGTTGTCATAACACCGTACAGGGGGCTCACTCTCACGTCATACTGGGTTGGCTATCCTTGGCCAATAGCCAGACTTGAAAGTGGCAAAATACTTTGGAGAAACCCATGGGTTTAGGACTTACACATTTTATTATGATTACTCTGTGTGTGTGTGGGGGGGGTGTGTGTCTGTGTCTGTGTGTTTGTTGTGTGCATGCCTGGTGTATGTGTGCTGGTACTCATGTGTGGAGGTCAGAGGTCAACACTGGGTAATCTTCCTCAATTGCTTTCTACCTTATTTTTGGGGACAGAGTTTCTCAGGGAAACATCGATTCAGCTAAACTGACACACCAGAAATCCTCCTGTCCCTGCCTTCTCAGTACTCTGATTATAGACTCGTGCCACTGAACCTGGTATGAGTGTGGAGAAAATCAGAACTTTGTGTTTGTATTATAGCAAGCACTTTACTGACTGAGCCATCTCTTTAGCCCTTTATTTTTTTAATTTATTTATTGGGACTGAATGACAACAGGATAAGCTGACATGTCTTGAGAAGGAAGGGCTATCATGCTGTGGCCTGATCTCAGTTCAGTTTCCTCCAGTGTCAATCTGCTGGCCACTTGATTAACCTACAGCCAAAGAGACACACCACAAATCAAGTCCAACAAGTTATCACTTCTGAAAACTATAGAGGTCCCTTTCTTTTTGGATTATTTATGATCTGTTTCTTAGTGTAGAAATGAATGCAGTGTCCAAACATATATTGAAAGGTCTTACCAGGAAGAGTTTACCATCATAGGATTCCACCCCTGGACATTAAAAAGCATTAAGTAGGGGTTAGGGGGTGTAGTTTAGTGGTAGCATGTGCTTAACATGTGCAAGGCCTTGGTTCCAGTCCTAGAACCACTCCCCAAAAGTAAGCAATCATGAAGCCTGGAGAGCTTTACTTGATGAAGTTGCTTCTTCTTCTTTTTTTTTGTTTTTTTGAGACAAAGTCTCCCTGTAGCCCCAGCTGTCCTGGAACTCAGTAGACTAGGATGGCCTTAAACTCATAGAGGTCTGACTGCCTCTGCCTCCCAAGTGCTGGGATTAAAGGTATGGCCACCATGCTCAGCTGAAGTTGCTTCTTTTCAAACAACTGAATTTAAAGCAACTTTTGGCAGGGCAATTCTTTTACCTCTGTACTCTCTAGTGCCTAGCCCAGTACCTCTCTCCCTTGTAGTGAATGAAAAGTGGCAGGCAGTAAAATAGCCAGGTATGGTGGTGCACACCTTTAATCCCAGATCTCAGGAGGCAGGGGCAGGTGGATCTCTGTGAGATGGAGGCTAGCCTGGTCTACATAGTGAAATCCCAAGCCAGCTAGGGCTACATAATGAGGCCCAGTCTCAAAAACCAACAACAACAAAAAAAATCATTTCTATTTGTGACCATAGAGATGTCTCAGCAGTGGTTAAGGGTGTCTACTGCTCTTGCAGAGGATGGGAGTTTGGATCCTAGCACTCACCTCCAGTGGCTCACAACTGCTGTAGCTCTAGCTTCAAGGGAATCCAACACTTCTGGCTTTCTCAGACAACTGCATTCACATACACATACCCCCACCCCACCCCACATATATATAACTAAAAGTAATAAAAATAAATCTTAAAGTATTTTGGAGACAGGCTCTCACTATGTAGCCCTGGTTGGCCTAGAACTCTCTACGTAGACCAGGCTGGCCTGGAACTCTCTATGTAGACAAGGCTGGCCTTGAACTTATAGATCTGTTTACCTCTCCCTCTCAAGTGCTGAGATTAAAGTCACTCCCAGCACTTGGGAGGCAGCCTGATCTACATAGTGAGTTCTAGGCCATCGGGGGCTACAGGGAGACCCTGTCTCAAAAAGACAAAAAAAATTATGTGTGTGTGTGTGTGTGTGTGTATTTAAAGTCATGTACCACCATGCCCAGAACTTTTAGTTTTTTATTATCATTGTGTGTGTGTGTGTGTGTGTGTGTGTGTGTATGTGGACATGTATGATGTGGGAGAGGATGTACTATGGGGTATATGTGAAAGTCAAAGGGTAAAAGGGTAACTTTGTGGAGCTGGTTCTTTTCTTCCACCTTTATTCAGGGATCTAACTCAGGTTGTCACACCAAGCACCTTTACCCACTGAGCCGCAGGCCCAAGTTCACTGTTTTTGTTTTGTTCTAGTTTAGTTTGTTTTGGTTTGCTTAGTTTGGCAGTGCTGGGGATTGGACCTAGGCCTTCATTCTACCACTGAGCTACATCCTTCCCGGCCCAAGCCTGCTGCTTTTTGTATGTATGTGTATGTATGCAATGTGTTCACATGTATGGGGATGTGTGTACATGTGGAAGCCAGAGGTTAACCTCAGGTGTCGTTGCTCAGAAGCCATCCACTTTGCTTTTTCAGACTTTCACTTTGGGATCTGGGGCTCACTGATTCAGATAGGATGGTAGCTGGTCAGCAAGTCCCAAGAATTTTCCTGTCTGGGTCTCCTCAGTGCTGGGATCACAAGTGGATATCACATCAAATTCAGGTCCCCAAGTCCCTCCCCTCTCAGAGACAAGGTCTCACAATGTAGCCCTGGCTAACCTGAACTCCTTATGTAGACAAGGCTGGCCTGGAACCTATGCAGATCTTCTGTTTGCCTCCTACCCTGTTTTTTTGTGACTATTTGCTTCTCTTTAATGTTTATTTCATCTTAACTTCACTGTCTACTGCAGGAGCCCTCTCAGATCCTTGAAACTTCACTACATCCCCTTCCCCTCCCTGCAGAATCAGAAACACCCAGGACTCCTGACCTGCCTCTGGGTGGAGTACTATCAAAACCCAGGGTCTCCCCAAATGCACCCCTAAACAATGTTGTGGTTGTCCTTAATGCTGCAGACTGAACAGTAAGATTCCCAGGACCACTTTCAAGGACACAGTGCCCTTCCACTTTCTGAAGCATTACTCCCCTATTGTTTTTTCCCTATGACTGTAAGACTGTAAGTGCCACAATTAATCTGGGGCTATAGGTGAAGTCCTGTAGACTCCCGTAGAGCCTGTGGACTCTCCCTGTTCATCCTCTACCGCAGACTTGTCCTCAGCATTCCCACCTTTGCCCTATGACCTCCTCCTTGGCTTTTGAGAAGCCACCTCCTGGGACAGATACCCCCGGCCTCCTCCAATCCATAACCTCTTTTCTTTCCCGCACCACATAAATTTTACCTTGAAATCAGGGATAGCAAATTTCGTGTTGTAGGACAGGTTGGACTTTGAGGTTACAGTATTCATCCTCTCCAGAGCTTGTAAATTTTCCTTATCACCAGGGGCTGAAATTAGCCAAAACTCAGACATGTCTGCAGATCTTCAGTTATCCAGTTACCCACGGGCACCAAGACAAACACACACAAACAGAAACAGGAGGAGAGATGTGTCAGGTATCTACTGCTCCACTCCCCACCTCGGAATTAATCCTTGCAGTGTCGGGTCACTTTTCCTTTTTCTCATTTTTGGCCTCTTTGACCTTCCAGTAACTCCAAGGACACACATTAGCTCCAAACTACAGGTTTATTTCCTCCAGTGGAGATGGAAGTCCTCCTCCAAGCCTCAGGGAAGGTGGGCGGGCCTACCCTCCCCTAACAGAGTGGCTCTGTTAGGACTCAGGCTGGTTCCTTCCATTCCCTGGGCTCCACGGCTCAACAGCTAGAAGATAGGGACCTGTTAAGCTGGACATGGACCCTTCTGAGGGCGATATTCTCACCTTTATATATTGCACTTTGTGGGCTCCAGGATGGGGGTGGATGTAAGGAAATGAGGGGGAGATTTTTCATAGTATAACGTCAGATCAGTCCCCAGATCTTGGGTGGCCAATCAAGGCACTAATTTAAAAAAAAAAAAAAAAAAAAAAAACTTCAAAGCTTTTCTCTTTCTCTACTGAGGGAGATGCCCACCCTGTGGGGCCCGATAACTTGCTGGGCTGGCAGGACCCGCAGTTTCAGTGCAGCCTCTCTAATGCGTCCTGGAATATCTGCAGCAAACTGGAAGATCACTGCGGAGTGGACGAGCCCCGACGGAACCTTTCTCCCTTTGAGCTCCTGAAAGCCTTTCTGTCTCTCCTAACCCTTCTTAGACCAAACGTGCAGTTCTTTCCGTCCTGAACGCCACCGATCGCCTGGGGACAAACTGGCCAGTGCGCAGCTCCTGGGGAGATGCCATCTCCTAAGCCAACTAGAGTGCGGCGTGGGCGCCGGTTCCCACATTCCCATTGAGAAAGCGCAGTCCCCGGCCGCGCCGCGCTGGCGCACCGGGGCGCAGACGGAACCGAGGGGACCAGTGTGGCCAGGCGCGACGTCACTCCCTCGTCGCGGCCTCAGCACCTCGCTCTTCCCACCCCCACCTCTCCAGAGCCGCCGCTCAACCGCTTCTTACCGCGAGTGGTAGGACCTGCCGCACTGTCGGGGATGCAGGCGACAGGGGGGGACACCCTTTGGGAGGCTCGGCCGGAGCGCACGGCCGGCTCCCGGGAGGCAGAGGCTTCTGCGGCCCCGCTCAGCCCCGCCCCGCCTTTTATCCCGAGCCTGGGAGGCGGCCCCAGATCCCCGCGGGATATTTGCATACCGGCCACCGCCTCCCGCATTGTAGCACAGCTGAGGACTCGCGGCTGGGGGGCAGGTTCCAGGCACTGTACGCGCCGGGCGCGGAGGGGACGTGGTCCGGGTTGGGGTTCCTGATCCCTTCCGCGAGCAGGCTGGGCCCCTGCGGTGTTGGGGAACCTAACCGGATCTCCAGTCTCACGACTGAGCAGAGCCTAGAGCCAGCGGAGACCCTTCAGGCGCCAGCTGCCGGGAGGGATTCCTGGCATGGAGCCCTCCAGCTGCAGCCGCACTGCGTCCCACCCCATCCCACGGCCGCCCGGCCCCGGTCTCCAGGTATTCACCTGCTTCCGGGTGTTTCTGAAGCCCGCCGGAGAGGTAACTGGGCTGATCCACTGAAAGCAGCGCAACAGGTTCACAGATGTTTTCCAACATACACACCTGTGGAGAGGAGCGGCTCCTTTCTTGCAGCGTGGGCGCAAGCTTGCCCCGGTTGCCCAGGAAACACCCATCTCACCCACCCACCTGAATTGCCAGGACCAGAGGTTGGGGGTGGTTAAAGTTACTAGAGCTGATATGGGGGAATAGAATTCTGATAGAGTGCTTGCCTAGCAGATGCAAGGCTTTGGGTTCCATCTCTAGGACCCAAAAATAATATGGAACGAAGTTGTGTAGGATTTCAAGGGGGTTAGCAAGCTGTCAGTAGTTTAGCCTGATGTTCACATTTTGGCTTGATTCCCAACAACAATAGATGGATGGAAGGATAGATGATAGATAAATGATGATGGATGGATGGATGGATGGATGGATACATGATATAGATGGATGATAGATACACAGACAGATAATAGATGATAGAAAGATAGATGATAGATAAATGATGATGGATGGATGGATGGATGGATGGATGGATGGATGGATGGATACATGATATAGATAGATGGATGATAGATACACAGACAGATAATAGATGATAGAAAGATAGATGATAGATACACAGATAATAGATGATAGATACACAGATAATAGCAGATAGATACACAGATAATAGATGATAGATAGATAGACAGAAAAATAGATATTAGTAGAATCAAGGTATGAGTTCATGTTTTGCCTGAAAGTAGGAAGTAGAAATTCCAGGAATTAACCCATGAATGTGAAAAGATAAAAATAAGTAAAACAAATTATACAAGAAAACAACTGCAAGAATCTGTTGTTTTCGGCCAAAAGGAGGAAGCTCACAGATAATAGATGATAGATAGATAGACAGAAAAATAGATATTAGTAGAATCAAGGTATGAGTTCATGTTTTGCCTGAAAGTAGGAAGTAGAAATTCCAGGAATTAACCCATGAATGTGAAAAGATAAAAATAAGTAAAACAAATTATACAAGAAAACAACTGCAAGAATCTGTTGTTTTCGGCCAAAAGGAGGAAGCTTAGAGCATGCTTCCCAACAGGCAATGATTACAAGAGCTTCTGGGAAAAATAATGTTAAGGGATTATAGAAGAAGGCACTCATTTCTGCCTTGAGAAATGACTCCCTCTACTACATAAAACTAGCCATATTAAACTATTCTTGTGAATGTTTTCCCATCCTTGGGGTCAGAGACTTCCTGTGTCATATGGTGGATGAGACATCTAGAGCCAGAACACAAAGGTGGCTTGAGGCCTGCGATGTTCCTGGGGCTTTGGAGCTCCTGGCACCTGCCCTGCACATTATCGTTGTTGAGACACTATGGTGCATTAGTCAGTCCTTGCAACACCTCCTGAGGGAGGACACCTGAAACCCAGAGATGAGGAAACCCTGTGTGCTCTAGGAGGCTGAGTGCTATTCCAGGGAAGGAGTGACCTGGTTGGACATTACCTGGGGCAGTCTCAATCTTAGACTTTGAGTTATTTCATTTTTCCCCAGCCAGGGAAACCAATAAGGTAGATCTGAGATCAGACCACACTCACAAACAAGGTAGGCAAAGCCAGAAGGAGTTAGGTGAATGGCTTAGTTAATGGAAGAGCTGCAAGGGGAACTCATGCTGGTGATCCAAAGTTGTGACCTCACACTTGCCAGCAAGCCTACAGGACTGTGACATCACTTTCAGTCAATATTTTTCTGCCCGCTATTGTTCAAAACCACTGACCTGGCTTCCCTAAAAACTAGGGCGAAGTGTTTAGAAGTGTCTCTGACTTTGCTTATGGTACCATTCTTTCAATAAATCTGATTTCCTCTAGTTTGTTTTGTGATTTAAGAGTCAAGATGCAGCTGAGATGTAGCTTGCTCAGTGGCAGAGCATATTTGAGGATTTGGCTTTAATCTTCAGCACTTCAAATAAATAAGTCAAAAGCCAGGTGGGATGGCATGTGCCTTTCTTTAATCCCAGCATTCAGGAGGTGAATGCAGGCTGAACTCTGTGAGATTGAGGCCAGCCTAGTTTACCTAGTGAGTTCGAGGCCTGCTGGGGCTACAGGGAGACCCTGAATCAAAAAACAAACAAACAAACAGTTGCTGGGCATGATGGCACATGCCTATGATCCCAGCACTTGGGAGGCAGAGGCAGGCGATCTGTGTGAGTTTGAGGCCAGCCTGGTCTATACAGTGAGATCCAGGCCAACTGAGGCTACAGGGAGACCCTCTGTCAAAAAGACAAAACAAATAAACAAACGAGCAAGCAAACAAAAACCAAAATAAAAAAATAAATAAAGTTGGGCATGGGAGTGCACACTCTAGCACACCAGGCTGACAGAAAGACTATGAGTTCTAGAACAGCCTAGACGTCATAGTGAGACCCTAGCTCAAATACATACACACATACATATATGCATGCATCTATTAATAAAGTTTCATTAAATTCAAATAAGTCCTGGAAATATGATGAAGGAAACAGTAAAGAACTGTAGAGCTCTGTGTCTTCTTCCATATCTTCCTATTCAAAATCTGAATTCTAGTCTTTCATAAATTTCTTGTTCAATATCTACATTTACAATAGAGATGTCAGCTGATTGTGAGAGAGGCTTGAATTTCTCTATATAACCTTTTCCTCTGCTTATAAATATAGTTCAATGCTTACTATAGATAATTTAAAAGTTGGGGGACTAGAGAGCTGGCTCAGCAGTTATGAGCACTAGCTTCTCTTCCAGAAGACCCAGGTTCAATTCCTAGCACCCACATGGAGGCTAACAACCATTCACAACTCCAGTTCCAAGGGATCAGATGCTCTCTCCTGACTTCCTCAGGCATTGCATGACACTAGCATTCGTGCCAGCAATAAACTCATACACATAAAAAATAAATTTAAAATGTTTTTAATTATCATATGTATCTTATCAGGAAAGGATAATCTGTCATCAGCAATTTATCATAGCTCAGAACTTGAGTCAGATTTCAAAGCCAAATAAAGACATCTTGTAGGACAATTTATATTGAAGGAGAAAGAGAGGAAGAAAGAGAAAAAAAGGTTTTGTCCAGGAGGTTTTGATTTGTGGTTCATTCTCAGAGGCAAACACATATGTATCCCTTAGTTAAACGCTGACTTGGGATTTTCTCTGAAGTTACCCTGTCACCTGGACACAGAAATAAGAAGTCACTGAAGAGCTATGAATCCTGCTTCCTTGTTATATAAAAAGGATATGATATAGTTTTCTGACTCTATAAGGAAAGATTTTCTGGTCCCTGTGTCATCCCGAACAGTCTGTTTTCTATCCCCCTCCCCACACATCCCCAGAGTATCTGAAATTTGTTACTAAAACAGTGGAAGTTTGCAAGTTGGTCACTGCTTTCAAAGTACTCCCTTAGGATGCATAAAATGAAGAACCCAGGGCCTAGGGAACATTGCCTCTTCCTAGTTTCCTAGGGGCCTTAAATGTGTTAACCAGATTTACCTGCCTTGATCATCTCCAGCCTGCTATGAATTTGGCTTCAGTGAGATATTCCTGAAATGTTTGGGCAGCTGGCAGGGATCATGCACTGAGCCAGCTAAAGGCTATGCAAGCTCAAACAGTCCCTTCAGGTTTGGGAACCAGAAGGACAAGGCTGGCCCAGTCAGTCTGTTGTTTTCTGGCCAATCCCAGATGGCATGCTTGGGGACTTCTTTATTTCCTCATACAAACCATCTGTGGATGCACTTTCCAGATGGACAGAGAGAGACAGAACTGCATCTCAGTGGGCTCGTGGGCTTTTCTAGGTTTTACTGTGAAGAACTCTGCAAAGTTTTTACCCTTGAAGGACAGCTCTGTGGTGGGGAAAATGTAAGTAGAATTGTCCCACAAGAGTGGCTCTGGTGTGGTAAAAACAGCTTAGGCTTTGGAATCAGACAGGGAATAAGCTACTTACCCACGCTGTGGTTCAGGTTTCTCACCTGAAAAAGGAGCTCAGGTACGCCCACTTTTTAGGCTTATCATGGGGATAAGAGAGGAGTGTTTCTGGCAAGAGCATCTGAGTCACAGTCCCTTCATTTGTCACACTTCTACATTCTTATAAATTCCATAATATTTAAGTGTCTGTGTGTGACAAGCTGTGGTTTTGCTTGAAAAAGCATAAAATACTTTGGTCTATGTTTTTCTCTTCTCATTCAACTAAAATATTATGTGAATTTAACAGGCATCATATATGGTGTCTTCCTCCCTGCCTCCCCTATCCCGGGCACTGAGGACTGAATTTAGAGACTAATGCAGGCTACACAAACACTACGACTGAGCTCCAGATCCATTGTCACATTTTGCTGGAGAAAATAAAGCCTGCGGATTCTTGTGATTTCTTTGTCCAAGTATTCACAGGCTCCTCTGCTTAAACCATTAACACATTTTCCTCCCTCATATCTGCAGGGCCCTATGAGGCATGTAAAATAATTCTGTTTAAAGACTATCAAAAAGCAAAGCAGGTATGGTAACAGAGTAGTGAGCTGTCCCAGCTGAATAGCAGGTGGGATGTAATACCTGCATAAAAATGAGGTGTAAACATTCAAGAAATGCTGTGATCCTCATTTCACAGATGAGGAAACAGGCTCAAGGAGATTAAGGGATCTCTCCTGATCAGGAACCTGGGACTTAAAATTCATTCTTGTACCTCCAAGTTCCTGTTGCTCTACAAAATCTAAAATTTTGGCCCTCTCTGGCCCTGTCTAAAGAGTAGTTACCAGCTCTGTCTATAGTTCCTCACCTGACTCTTCTAATCACTCACTGAGTGAGTTTTATACCAGTCTCAACTTCAGTGGACTTTTCAGTGGATTCTAAAATGTAGATAATAACAGCATCTGTCTATGATCATTACTCTTTCTAGATTTTATTTATGTGTATGTGTATGTGTTTATATGTATGTGCGTGTGAGTGCAGATGCTATAAGAGGGCATCCAATCCCCCTGGAGCTGGAGTTACAGGCAGTTATAAGCTACCTGATATGGATGCTGGAAACCAAACTCAGGTCCCCTGCAAGAGCAGTACATGATTTTAACTGCTGACTCTTCTCTCCAGCCCCTGAGCATCATTCTTAACTGTCAGCTTGATTGGCTTGAAAAGTGAAGCCCTACTGTGGGTTTCTATGCTGGTGTTTCTAAAGACAAGCTGACTTGATAAATGGAGTAATCCTGGATTGATTCATGTGATGGTCATGTTAGGGTGTGATGAAAAGTAGAAAGCAGGGCCAGTTTGAAAGCTGTAGGTCACTAGGACATACCCTTGTGGCTATGTCGTGCCTGCCCCCTTTTTACATTTTATTTTCCCTCCTAACAGGTTGCTGTGACATGGGCTGCTCTGCTGTCATACCCTCCCTGCCATGATGAACTGGGAGCTCTGAAACTGCTAGTGAAACAACGTCTCCCTTTAAATTGTTCCTGTGTTTCATCACAGATATGCAAAAATAATACAGAATATTGGTAGTAAGAGTGGTGTTGTCGCTGTTGCCTAAACTACCCGTGGGATTCCTAAGCCTTTGGAAGTGGTTCAAAGGAGGAATTTGGAAATGTTAGGAGATGCAGAATTGAGAACCCTAGAATCCTGCAAGCAGAGCTTAGTAGGTGACCAGAAGCTCCGAAGACCAGATGCCGATAGAAGTGCAGACAGCAAAGGCTAGGTGCATGGTTTCATATGGACATGACCACTCTATCAGGAACAGACTAGAGGCCACTCCTGTCACATTCTGACAAAGAATTTAGCTGCATTTTAACTGTGTTAGGAGACTCTGTAAGACTGAATTTTCAAGTAAATTACAACAGGCTGGTGATGTAGCTCAGTTGGTAGAGCGCTTGTCCAGCATGCAGGAAGCCCTGGGTCCTTAGTACTGTACAAAATGGGATGTGGTTGTATATGCCTATAATTCCAGTATTCAGAAGGTTGAGGCAGGAGAGTCAAAAGTTCAAGATTATAATATGGAGGTTATGGTAATTTAAAAAAATTAGGGCCTTTAGGGGCTGTAGAGATGACTCAGCAGTTATGCGCACTTGCTGCTCTTGCGAGCACTCGAAGTCAATTCCCAGCACCCACACAGCAGTTAACGATGCTCTGTAACTACAATTCAAGGCCTCCAACGTCCTCTTCTGGCCACCACAGGCACTGCATGTACACTGTACGCTTAGCTTAATACATGCAGGCAAAACATTCATACCTCTGTGAGATCAAGGCCAGTCTAGTCTACATAGTGAATTCCAGGTGATCTGGAGCTACGGGTCAAGAACAAACAAACAACAACAACAAAAATTTCTTTTAAAAGAGGTTAGGGCCTTTAAAAAGAAATCAGCTAGGGCTAGAGAGATGGCACAGTAGTTAAGAGCACTGGCTGCTCTTGCAGAGGACCAGGTTTGGTTCCCAGCACCCACATGGTGGCTAATAACCATCTACAACTCCAGTTTCAGGGGATCTTCTGGTCTCTGTGGGCATTGCATGATACAAGTGCATTTACATACATGCAGGCAAAACACTCATACACATAAAATAAAAATAAACTTTGAAAATTAAAAAAAAAATCAGTTACTTTGCATTGTGACAATAGAAAAGACGCCTTGAGGGCATTTCAAGAATTGTCAGTCCCCATCTATTTCAGGTTCATGAGAACAAAGAGTAAACTCTCTTGAAAGACTTGAGATGAGAACTCCAGTAACCCCTGCTCACACAGGACCACCTATGGGGGTGTTTTCCTAAGTTTAGCCACCCAGACACTCAGAGGCAGCTGTAGCCATGGTCCAAGAGGAGCTAGTTGTGCCTCAAGTTGTTGGCAGACCTTGGCATCATCCATATAGTGCTTATTTTCCAAGCATGCAAAACTCAAGAGTTAGGAAGTCACAGAGACCTCTACCTACATTTCAAAGGAAGGTGTGGAGGCCAGGCAATGTGAGATAAGTCAGGGTCCTGCAGGAAGGCCCTGAGAGGGCAATGTGTAAAGCTGTGGAGGTGAAGCCTACACTGAAATGGAGACCCCAAGATGTTGGAGATGCCAGAAAACCTGGCCAAGAAAGACACAGACAAGTGAACCTGTCTAAAAGGAAGGCCATATGGACTGGAAGTGGCACGACCACAGGTGGAGCTGCCCCAGCCCATCAGAAGTCGTATCACGACTACTGTGAGCCCTGGGTGTGCCAGACGTGGAGACCTACACACATGTAGTGCACCGACGTACATGCAAGCAAAACACTCATACATGTAAAAATAAATAAATCAAAAAATAAATGCATTAAAAAAGAATACAAGGAGCTGGAGAGATGGCTCAGAGGTTAAGAGCACTGGCTGCTCTTGCAGAGGAGCCACATTTGGCTCTCAGCTCCCACATGTTTGGTTTTCAGCATCCACATTGCAGCTTACCATCTATTACTCCAGTTCTAGGGGGATCTGGCGCCCCCTTCTGGCCCCTGTGGGCAGTGCATGCATGTGGTGCTCTCATACACATAAAATTAAAATAAATACATTTTTTAAAAAGAATGTGAAAAAGAAAGTGTGAAAAGTTAACAAGCCTGGGGTTTAGAGGTGATAGGATTAGATCACTAAGTGGAGCTCCCATGATTGAATACTGGGGGTTTTGTAAGAAACTGTTAAGTGGAGACCTGCAAAGTGAGAGAGAGTTTCCTCATGTTAAATGGAATTTTTAAAAATTTTATTAATTTTTCATTTTATGTGTATGCGTGTATTGTCTGCTTGTAGGTAAATGCGCCCGTGTTGTGCAATGCCCGCGGAGGACAGAAGAGGCTGTCCGATCCCCTGGTACTGGAGTTAAGGACAGTTGTTAGCTGCCATGTGGGTGCTGGGATTTGAACCCAGGTCTTCTGCAAGAACAACCAGTGTTCTTAACTGCTGAGCCATCTCTCCAGCCCAGAACTTTTTATTTCGATACAATTTTACAATTTTTAGGATTTATTTTTATGTGTGTGTGTGTGTGTGTGTGTGTGTATGTCCGATCCCTGGAGTTAAGGACAGTTGTTAGCTGCCATGTGGGTGCTGGGATTTGAACCCAGGTCTTCTGCAAGAACAACCAGTGTTCTTAACTGCTGAGCCATCTCTCCAGCCCAGAACTTTTTATTTTTTATTTATTTTACAATTTTTAGGATTTATTTTTATGTGTGTGTGTGTGTGTGTGTGTGTGTGTGTGTGTGTGACATATATGTGGGCACCCATGGAGGCCAGAAGCAGACATTGGATCCCCTGGAGCTAGAGTTATAGGTAGTTATGAGTTGTGCCTGATGTGGGTCCTCTGGAATAAAAACAAGCATTCTTAACTGCTGAGCCATCTCGCCAGCCTCTGAATGGAATTTAAACTTACAGAAAGGTTAAGAATAGCACAGAGGAATGCCATAGATTTGTAGACACATGGAAACTGCATGTAGAAAGGAAATGACAAGGAGCTATGCTCCATGGTGTACTTCTGAAGGATTGTGAGTTTGAGGCTTGTCTGGGCTACACAGCAAGACCTTGTCTCCAAAAACAGACAAACATGGAGAACACATATGTATGCATAGTATATAACATGTAACTATCATGTGTATCGTATACAATTATTATTTTGAGCAATTTGAGTAAGATGAAGACACCATGTCCCTTTACCTGCCCCTATTCTAGTCTAGTCCTGGCTCTGCCCATTTCTCCAAAGATCCCTGTTTTATTTCAGTGGTCGTGTCACAGCACAGATTGTCAGGTTGATGTGGCTCACCTGGCTAGGCAGGTGTCCCCTTCTTCACTCACCACTCTGTGTGTGTCTCCTGAAGCTGCACACTTGGTCACTAGGGCTGAATATGATGACCTTCCCTGATAGAGGGGGGCTGTTCTTTGGTCAAGGGCATATGAGTAGCTATGCTTCCCTACTAGAGCTTCCAAACAAGCTCTCAAGGTCCATTTCAGTGGATGATGGTGTTTGGAAAGCAGTATCTGAACTATGGGTTCATTCAGTACTAGTTAAATATTTGCTTCTAATTCTCAGCAAACAGAGTTAAGAAAATTTTTTTTTGTCTTTTTGAGACAGGGTCTCCCTGTAGCCCCAGATGTCCTGGAACTCACTATGTATACAAGGTGTTAAATATTTGCTTCTAATTCTCAGCAAACAGAGTTAAGAAAAATTTTTTTTTGTCTTTTTGAGACAGGGTCTCCCTGTAGCCCCAGATGTCCTGGAACTCACTATGTATACAAGGCTGGCTTTGAACTCACAGAGATCTACCTACCCCTCAAAAAGGAAATTTTTTTAAAAGAAGGAACAGGGGGAGATAAAGGACTAGGGATGTAGCTCAGTGGTGGAAATTTTGCATGCTTATCATGTGTAAAACTCTGGGTTCAACCTCAGTATCAAACAAGAAAACAGAAACAGAAATCCCGACTAGGGACAATTTCAACATGTACGGATAACAAAAAAACTCACAAAGATAGTCAATTGTCAGTTACTAAAGAAATACAACTAAAAATATAATGAAATGCCCCTTCACATCCAGGGAAACATATATAATATATACATAATATATGTATTTCTTTGAGATAGGGTTTCATGTAGCTGAGGATGACTTTGAACTTTTTGCTGTAAATTTCAGGTTTTATAGATATTTAGTATCATTTTGTGAAACAAGTCATTGGCTTTTGAAAAACAAGAAAAAATTAATATTGACACATCAAAATGTTATAAGAACCTAAAAGGGCTGGAGGTGGTGGCGCAGGCCTTTAATCCCAGCACTTGGGAGGGAGAGGCAGGCGGACCTCTGTGAATTCGAGGTCAACCTGGTCTACATAGTGAGTTCAAAGCCAGCTGGGGCTACAGGGAGACCCTGTCTCAAAAAGAAAAAAAAATAAAACTAAAAGTTTTAGTGAATATTTAGTCTTTTATTCCTGTATTATTTGTGTTGCAGTTCTCCAAAGAAATAGAAGCAATAGGATATGGATTGTCTGTCTGTCATCTGTCCATTCATCTATCAAAAATTTAAAATACACCTTTATTGAATTTTTGTGTATTTCATACACATCTCAGTCCTCTTTATATCCACATCTCCATCAGCATCCCCTCATACCACTCCCACTGGATTTCATGTATTATGTCATTTGTTAAGGCCTATCGAGTCAAGTTAGTGTATCCAGATGTCCCTTTCTGCAAGTTTACCCACTGGGGTCTAGTCAGCCTATCCAGATTACCTCCCTTGAAGAATATCAGCTCTTCCTCATCAGTAGTAATCAGCTGCCCAATAGTTCTTTGGCTAAGAATGGGTAAAATGGGGGTATTTAAGTGGGGCTTTGAACTTCTTACCTTTCTGGCCTCTACATCTAGTGCTAAGATTATAGGTATGCACCATCATGGCTGGTTTATACAGTGCTGTCAATCAAACTTAGGGTTTTATGTATGCTAGGCAATCACTCTACCAACTAAGCTACATGACTAGCCTTGTTTTTGTTTGAGATGAAGTCTCAATATTACTGGAACCTGTGATCCTCCTGCATCTACTGAAACAGGTGGTTTAAAAAAAGAAAGTCAGGACTGGAGAAATGGTTTGGCAGTTAAGAGCACTCACTAGCTGTTCTTGCAGAAGACCAGGGTTTGAATCCAAGCACCCACATGGAGGCTAACAACCGTCCGTAACTCCAGTTCCAGGGGATCCAACGCTCTCTTCTGTCCTCTGCGGGCATTGCAAGACACAGGCGCACTTACATACATGTAGGCAATATACACATACACATAAAATAAAAATAATTTTTTTAAGTCAAGTATGGCTTGCCTTTGGAATCCTTCTTAATCCTTATGCAGGCTCCCACATCTGTCACAAGTGTTGGCATCCCAACATCCCATCTTCCTCAACTGCTGCACTCAGCTCCTGGAGGGCAGGAATCCCAAGCTGTCCCTGTCTTCATTTCCATATTGAGGTCCAGCACCATGCCTGGCACAAAGTAGTTTACCAGTATATGTTTGCTTAATTGTGAATTCCTGTCATTGTTTTACTAAATACCGTAATATTTAATAATTTAATAACCATTTACAAATAATTTAATGACAATATTATTTAGTACTTAATTTTAATTTAATAAATATATAAATTAATCATTTAGCAAATACATATTAATCCCTAACGATATATCCCTGGAATGGAGGTTCTGGGAGCAGGCCATGATTAATAACTGCACAGATCAAGAATGTCAGATTCTCCAAATACTTTACCTCTGTTTTGGTCACAATATTGTGTGGACAGCATTTCTAGGGAGCAGCCAGCCACCATTGAGGTACCTGAGCCCAGATTCCAGTTCCCTCCCTGCAGCCAACTTTGATAAGGATTCAGGTTCTCCCAATTCCATTTCTGAATGGTCTTTGTGCCCCTAGTGTTGGAACAGTGTCTCATGGTCCTTAGGAAAAGCTCAGGCTATGGATTGTTCCACCTGGTCTGATGGAACAGAGACCTGAATTTGGCAGAGGTCCAATGGGAGGAAATCTATGGACAGAGGCCAAGAACCATGGGTAGAGATGATGCGGCAGCTCCTGTCATCCTTGTCCTCTTATTCCACGGACAGTCTCCTGCCTACTGAGGGGGAGGCCACACTCCCTTACCCCAGCACCTTGGTAGGACAGCCAAGGCAACTCTTTGGTGTGCCAGACAAAGCTCTTCCTTACTCTTCCTTCCTTTATGTGTATGTGTGCACTCACATGTGTATGGGTACACATGCATGTGTAGGCCCATTTGTGTGGAGATCAGAGGTCAGAGGTCAGGTTGATATCAGGTGTCTTCATTATCCTTCACGTTATTTTTTGAGAGAGTCTCTCTTGAAAGCTGAAGCTGGCCAATTTAACTAAACTGACTGACCACTGAGCCCCTGAATCCTCCAGTCTCTGCCTACCCAGTGCTATGATTACAGGCATGTGCTGAGGAGTCCAGCTTTTTGTGGTGCTAGGGGTATGAGATAGAGATTGAGGTCATAGAACAAAAGTACTGGTTTTCTACATTTACTTACTCTTTGATGGCAAGGGGAGCTATTCCAAGCACACAAACTTGCAAAATGAACTTCTAAGATGTTATGAATTCTCTTGAGGGAATAAAGGTGTTTGGGTCAGGGCTGGGCCTGCCCCTAGGGTCTGTGTCCTCAGCTGCAGCTGCCTAAAGGTGTGGAGGATGTTTGGGGGCCCTTGTTGCTCAGACCTGCCCGACTGCCTCTTCCCAGTCAGTCATCCTTGCCTTCTCCCACTTTGCTCTCCCTACCTCTTTTCTTCTCAGAGTACTATGTCCTCCCTCACATGTACCAAGAGCCCCATGGCTTTCTGGACCACCTTCCAGGCTAGGTAGACCACTGTATCTGTATCTTCTACCTGCCTCTGCTTCCTGATGTGATCCTTGTCTGAGGCACCAAGGAGACAGTACACCCTAGCCCCTTCTCGCCTCTGCACCAGACCACCATGCCTATATAGAAACTACTGCTCTCCAAGAATCCTGCCATCCTTCTACCCACTTCATTCCTGCTAGGAAGGGACGACAGAAAGCCCTAATGTGTGCATACGAAGACAGGTTCCACAGAGAACGCATGCTATCAGGAAAAAATCCATGGCTGCCCGGTTCATGTGGGCTGAAGCGAACAATACACACTTCCTGGATGACAAAATGGTTAATGAGTGAATGAGATGTTTTCAACCATTACCTTGCCCTGCTCAGTGCAGACCCAGGCATCTGGCTTTGGTTAATTATTTCTCTTCAGCCCAAGAAAGGAAGCCTCAGTGGCCCCATGCAGAACACCCGACCCCCTGCATCTAAACTATGCTCCCAAAGATCTTTGCTTCCTGTTCTTTCAACTGCCCACTCGTGTGGCCACACCTTGTACCTTGTCATCAACCTGAAACTGTTCCACCTCCGAAATCATGAATTCCAGTGTCCCTCTCTCTCACCATAACCTGCTGCACCTCCCACCCTCTGGCTCACTAGCCTCTGCACCTTCTCTCACTGTGTATACACATACACGCCTCTGTGTTCTGTCACCTCCTCATCTTTTCCTGCCAGGCCTGAGCCCCAGCTGCTGAACCACCCTCTCCTCGGCACATGGAGTTCACGTGCCCTCCTCCTCTGCCAGTCACCTCACTTTGACCCAGCAAGGCCTTATTTGAAACTCTTCTCATGCATCCTGACAGCCAAGTCAAGCTGAAAAGGGCCACACTGCTGGGAAAACCTGTCTGAAAAAAACAAAAGCAGTTTAATGTTTGGTTCTAGAATCAACCTTTTTTTTTTTTTATCTTTTTGAGACAGGGTCTCCCTGTAGCCCCAGCTGGCCTGGAACTCACTATATAGACCAGGTTGGCCTCAAAGTCACAGAGATCCACCTGCTTCTGACTCCCATGTGCTGGGATTTAAGGCATGTGCCACCACACCCAGCTCTAGAATCAATTTCTGTGTTACTTTTCACGATGACAAAATACCTGACAGAAACAATTTAAGTGAAGGTTAATTTTGCTCACAGTTTCAGAGGGAGTCAGTCCATCATAGTGGGAAGGTGTGGAAGTGTGCCTGGGTAGCAATAGGAGCCTACAATGGAGGTTCCTTACTTGTTAGGATCAGGAAGCAGAAAGAGCAAGCCAGAACCAGGAGGTCAGAACCAGGTGCAAATATAATTGTCAAAGGTTAGCTTGCAAGTGACCTACATCTGCCAGCCAGTCCATAGATTCTAAACACTTCAAGATCATGCACAAGCAGGGACTGGGTTCTAACTGTGAAACTGCAGAGGGCATTTCAGATTCAAACCATGATAATTTCTGGAACTCCTGATCCTCCAGCCTTCCATTTCCCAAGTACCGGAATTACAGGCATGAGTCATCACATCAGACTGAGACTGGGTTTGATCTCCATCATTGTAATAACAACAATGGTGTTCTGTAATTAAAAAATACTTTGTTATTTTTATTTTATGTGTATGTGTGTATTGACTGCATGTATGTAAGTGCACCTGTGTCCTGCACTGCCTGCAGAGGTCATCAGATTCCCAGGAACTGTAGTTATAGACAGTTAGCTTCCCGTGTGGGTGCTGGGAATTGAACCTGGGTCCTCTGCAAGAGCAGCCAGTGCTCTTAACTGCTGAGCCATCTCTCCAGCCCCATCTTCCTATCATTTTTATTTAGTATTTTCATTTTATGAGTGTGTTATTATACCTGCATGTATGCAAGTGCACCTGTGTTGTGTAGTACCACAGAGGGCAGAAGGCATCAGATCCCCTGGAACAGGAGTTATGAGCAATTGTTAGCCACCATGTGGGTGCTGGGATTCAAACCTGAGTCTTCTGCAAGAGAAACCAGTGCTCTTAACCGCTGAGCCATCTCTCTAGCCCCCTTCCTGTCACTTAAAAGGTTTTATTCATTTATTTATCTGTGTATGTGGTATGCGTGTATGTGTGTGTGTGAATGCATGTGTGTGTGTGTGTGTGTGTGTGTGTGTGTGTGTGGTGTGTGTAGGTTAGAGAACAGCATTGTGGAGTCGATTCTCTACTCAAGCACCTTTACCTGCTGAGCCATCTCACTGGCCCCAAAATTTAAATTTTAGCCATTTGGATATATATATATACACACAGCTTGTTGTGGGTTTGGTTTCTATTTTGCTGATGTCAAAGCAGGTAAAAGACACTCTCATGCTATTGATCATGAATATACTAGTATATATTTTAAATATTTAATACTTTTATGTGTGAGTATTTTGCCTGCATGTGCATAAGTACACCTGTGTCATGCAATTCCAGCAGAGGTCAGAAGAGGGTGTCAGATCCCCTGGAACTGGAGTTACAGACAGTTGTTAGCCATTATGTGGGTGCTGGGAATTGAACCCAGGTCCTCTGCAAGAGCAGCCAATCCTTTTAACTGCTGAGCCATCTCTCCAGCCCCTTTATCATTTTCTCAACCATGTCTTTTGATGATCACTTGCTAACATCTCTGTTTACAACAATGGTAACTGGGGAGTGTTAAGCCCTGTGAGCACTGGGAGATAGCACAGAGCCTTTGCATAGTTCACACGTTACTGTCTGTGATGGCATGGAGCAGGCAGCCCTGGAGCGCAGAAGACCCTGACCAACTCATCCAAGAAATAAATTATCATCTTCTGAAACTTGTGGCTTTTGTCTTGTGTCATATGAATGCTCTAGAAAAATTAAACATTCACTGTACTGTAATTCAGTTACTTAGTTCTGATCACAAGAAGTAACTAATAATGATGTGCTAGTGTAGTGTACATTATCTTGGTAAATTGTCATGTTCCCTTTAAGCTTGTTGAAAGTGGACTCTGGGGGCTGGAGAGATAGCTCATCAGGTAAGAGCACTGGCTTCTCTTGCAGAGGACCCAGGTTAGATTCCCAGCACCCACATGGTGGCTAACGATTCATAACTCCAGTTCGAGGGGAATCCAACTCCCTCTTCTGACCTCAATGGGCATTGCATGACATAGGTACACTAACATACATGCAGGCAATACACTCATACACATTAAACATAAAAAGAAACGAAAGAAAAGTGAACTCTGGAAGCAAAGAGGTTCTCTCTTGTCTCCTTCAAATCCTTCTGCCCTGGGTCAGGCTGGCCCCCTGACTCTGTAAGTGGGTAGGAGACTGGATAAACAGCAGGCAGCTAAGAGAATTAAAAACATTGCATTGTTGAGAACAGCTAGAAGGAAAAGTATTTCCAACGGAGGTTACTGTTGTTTATCTGTTAGCAATGGGAAAAAGAAACCTGAAACTCACCCATGGAGAATGAGAAACTCCAGCTGACTGCCTCAATGTCTCCTGTTGACTTCTGCTGGATGTTTGTAAGCCCCCTCAAGATGTGGGGGCTTTGATAATGTGACTTTTGTTTGCTCTCTCAATTTGGATGACTACTTCAGTCACCTCTGCTGGATGATTCCTTTAAAACTTTTTGGATTATTTATATTTTATATGTATAAAATAAAATAGCTTGGCCTGCTATGTATGTAAGTGTACCACACGCATGCAATACCCAGAGGTCAGAAGAGATATGGACCATTTTTAGCTGCCATGTGGGTGCTGGGAACCAAACCCGGGTCCTCTGCAAGAGCAGCTGATGCTCTTAACTGCTGAGCCATCTCTCCAGTCCTCTGCTGGATGTTTTGAGCACTCAATTTGATGATAACTTGCTGTCTGCTGCTTCTATCTGCGCCTTGCTATTTGTCCTTTTGCTTAATAAACTCACTCATTCAAAACCAGGAGTATGACTATCATAGATCGTTCTTCAGACTGTACAGAACAGTCAGTGACCCTCTGTGAGCAGGCTCTGCAAGTTCTGAGGGAAAGAATTAAAATGTGGTCTCACACACACACACACACACAGACACACAAATATGGTCACAATGTCAGGCGCAATTTTGTCACAAATGCAGGATCTGTGAAAAGCCTTCAAGTACAGATGTCACCTTGTAGTCAGTTTGTAGTCCACACAATTAGTTTGTGCTTATTCTTGGTGAATAGCTGACAGTCTTTGGTCAAAGGACTGTTTAAAAATATATATTAATTTTTTCAATTTTAATTTTTGTGTGCTGTGTGTGCCATATGCATTTCAGTGCCCACAGAAGCCAGAAGAGGGCATCAGATCCCCTGGAGATGAATTACTGGCAGTTGTAAGCTGCCTGACATGGGTACTAGGAAGTGAACTTGGGTTCTCTAGAAGAGAAGCAAATGCTCTTAACTGCTGAGCCATCTTTCCAGCCCCATATTAAAAAATTAAACATGTATTTATTTTGTGTGTGGGAGGCACACATGTGGAGGTCAGAGGACAGCCTGTAGAAGTCAATTCTTCCCTTCTACCAGGTGGGCACTGGGGATCAAATGCAGATTGTCAGGCTTGGTGGCAAGCACCATTATCCTCTGAGCCAACTTGCGGGCCCTTAGTCAAAGCATTCATTAAACAGCTCAAAATCTCTTGCCCGCCAAAGCAAGCCAGAGATGCACACACATTTACACTTGGTAGCGTGCATAGGTGTGTGATTATGAAGGAGATGCGGAGTGAGGCAGCAGTCCCTGTTTGTAGCTGAGGCTGGGTCTGATTTGAGGCCTGGTCCTAAGAGGGTCTTCTGGTTAAGTCCAAGGGGTCTTCTAATCTGTTTTACTCATGATGCCTATTCTTATTTCTCTCCCTCCAGAATCCTTGTCTCTGAGGCTAGTACTATTCAATTTTTTATTCCTAATATGCACAAAGCCTAACAATTGGTTCACTAAATGCATGACTGGTAAACACAGCAGAAAAGACGAAATGAGTGCAGACCGGGTGTTAGTTAATTTTTTAGTTGCTGTGACACAATACCCCACAAAAGCAACTTTAGGAAGGTAGGATTTATTTTACCTCACAGTTTGAAGGTACAGTCATGGCAGGAGCCTGAGGTTGCTGGTCACACTGTATTAGCAGTCAGGAAGCAGAGAGAAATGAATGCCAGGGCTTCCCTTGCTTTTTCCGTTTTTTTTTAAACACTGTTTTTTGTTTTTTTGTTTTTTTGTTTTTTGTCTTTTTGAGACAGGGTCTCCCTGTAGCCCTAGTTGACCTGGAACTCACTATGTAGACCAGGCAGGCCTCTAACTCACAGAAATCCACCTGCCTCTGCCTCCCAAGTGCTAGGATTAAAGGCGTGTGAAACCCTGCTTGCTTTCTCCTTTTTTAAAAGAGTATTTTTATATATTCATAGACAATTCCATGCATGTGTACAATGTATCTTGATCGTGTCCACACCAACTCCTTCCTCCTACTCCCTCAAGTATTTTCTCCTTTTTATTCAGTCTAAGACCCCAGCCCATGGAATCGTGTTGCCCACTTTCAGGGTGGGTCTTCCCTCCTGAAGTAAACTCTCTAGAAACACCCTCACAGGAATGCTCAGAGGTGATTCTAAATCCAGTCAAGATGATGATGAAGACTAACCATCACAGAAGGAAACAAAGAAAGCTCAGTGTTTGGCTCTTTTGTCATATGGAAAGAAGACAACTAACTATGCCAGGCATGGTGGACACAACTGGAGTCTCAGCTACTGAGGGGGTTGAGGCAAGACTGCTTGAGTCCAGGGAAACCTGGGCAGCATAACAAGATCTTCACAAAGAAAAAAAAGAAACGGTATATAACTGACATCACCTAAAACAATACAACCAAAACATAAACTTATTTAAAATCCAGTTTAGGGGCTGGGCAACCTAACAAGGTCTTTTCTCAAAGGAAAAAAAAATATGTATTAACATCACTCTATCATCATCTAAAACAAACACAACGAAAACACATTTTTTATTTATTTTAAGTCCAGTTTAGGGGCTGGAGGGCAACCTGGGCAGCATTAACAAGATGTCTTCTCAAAGAAAAAAAGAAAGATTATGTGACTAACATCACCTTATCACCATCTAAAACAAACACAACCACAACACAAAGTTACTTTAAAGTCCAGTTTAGGGCTCAGTGGTTAAGAGCACTTGCTGTTCTTCCAGAGGATCTGAGCTGGCTTCTTAGCACCCACATCAGGCAACTCACAACCACCTGTAATTCCATCTCCAGGGGATCCTATGTCCTTTTCTGGCCTTTGTGAACACACGGCATATAGTCACACATACATACACATAAATAAAAATAACTCTTAAAGTCCAGGTTAACTTTGTTTATAGTGTAGATGACACAGCATCTGTGTTCATTTACTTAGGACAATTGATGCCAGTATTAATAACACTGATGAATGCAGTAGTGAGTTTATATAAGGAACATGCATGGAATGTTATTTTCTTATAAACATGCAAGCAACTTCAGTCATTTGTTTTTGGGGCATGGTCTCCCTGTTCCCAGCTGGCATGAAACTCACTATGTAGACCAGACTGGCCTGGATCTCACACTGTCTCTGCCTTCCAAGCGCTGGGATTAAAGGCATGGGATACCATGCTTGGCCTAACTTCATTTTATTAATTAATTCATTCCTCTGACATTGGGTGCCTGCTAATGTGTGATAATCAAATAATATATTACCCTGATCACACATTTTATCTATGTATTTAATTTGTAGTGCTAGGAATTGAAGCAGAGGCTTGCTAGCAAAGGCTCTGCCACTGAGCTGCACTCCAGCCCAGATTATAATAGTTTATCTGATGCAGATTTAAGTACATTTAAAAGTAAAGTTTATTATATATTATATACATGCCAGGCTGACCTCAATATTACAGACATCTGCCTGCCTCTGCCTCCCAAGTGCTGTGGTTAAAAGTGTGCATCACCACACCTAGTCCTATTTTACATGTTTTTAAGATTTTATTTTTACTTATGTGTCTGTATGCATGTCTGCTGGTACTTTCAGAAGCCAGAAAGGGGTTGAATCCCCTGGAACTGGAGTCACAGGCAGTTGTGAGTTACCTAACATGGTAGCTGAGAACTAAACTGGGGTACTCTGGAAGAGCAAGAAGCACTCTTAACTATTGCACCATCCCCCAAGCCCCTAAATCTTGTACTTTAGATGGGTATAGCAGCAAGAGTCTCCGCTACTTAAGAGGCTGAGGCAGAAAGAAGGCTTGAGTCCAGAAATTCCAGGCCAATCTAGGAAACATGAGACTACTGTTTCAAAAAAAAAAGGAGGAAATCTTTTTATAAGTTAAAAAATGGCCATGCTGGGTATAGTAGCACATGCCTTCAATTCCAGCACTCAGGAGGGAGATAGAGGCCAGTAGATCTCTATGAGATTGAGGCCAGCCTGGTCTTCATAGTACCTCCAAGGCCAGCCAGAGCTACAAAGTAAGACCTTGTCTTAACAACAACAAACAAACAGGAGCTTGAGAGATGGCTCCTGCTTTTCCAGTGGACCCAGGTTCAGTTCCCAGCACCCATATGGTGACTAACAACCATCCATAACTTCAGTTCCAGGAGATCTGATGCTCTCTTCTGGCCTCTGTGTGTATTACATGCACATGGTACACTTAACATACATTCAGGCAAAACATTCATACACATGAAGTAAAAATAAATCTTAAAAAAAAAGCAGGGGCAGGCGGATCTCTGTGAGTTCAAGGCCAGCCTGGTTTACATAGTGAGTGTTCCAGGACAGCTAGGGCTATAAGGAGACCCTGTCACAAAATGACCAAAAAGAAAAAAGTTTACTGAGCAGATCCTTCCTGTGCTGAATCAGTATTCAGTTTGCAGCAAATTAGTTAAATGATGATGACATTTTCAGGGCCAGCCATGCAAGTGTGCACAGTGGTGTTGTTTTTTATTTCTATACAACCTTATATTATACCTTTTTATGTGTGGTAGACTGTGACTATGACATAATTTAAACAATGTCATCTAAAAAGCATTTTCATATGTCTAACATCACTTGAAACTTGCCTTCTGGGGGCTGGAGAGATGGTTCAGCAGTTGAGAGCACTGGCTGTTCCTGCATAGGACCTGGGTTCCTAGGACCCACATGGCTGCTAACCATGATCCCTAACACCAGGTCCAGGGGATTGGACGCCTACTTCTGGCCTCTGTTGGCACTGCACACACGGGTGCACTTACATACATGCAGGCAAAACATACATATAAAATAAAAATAGAGCTAAAACATGTATCTAACAGGATTCAATTCCTCAAACCCCTGGGACTTAACGGAAATCTGTTGCATAAAGGGATGAGTGATTATTTTTTTTCTTGTGATGAGGAAGATAAATGGATGGATGGTGATGATGATGCTGAGGAAGAAAAGGACAACTGTGATAGACAGAATTCTAAGACGACCCAATGAACTTTGCCCTTGGATAGTTCCTTCTGTGAGGACAATAGGACACTAAGATAAGTTAAACTGCAGAAGAGGTTTTGCAAGTATAATTGAAGTTACTAATCAGTTGACCTAAGATAGACTTAACCTACCCACATGAGCCTTTAGTTTTACTTATTTTCATTTTTAATTTATGTGCATACGTGAGTCTGTGTGTGGGTGTGTGCATGAGAGCATATGTCTTTATTTTTTGAGGCTAGTCTCAAACTTATCATCCTCTTACTTCTGCCTCTACAGTGTGGGATTACAGGTGTGTGCCATCATGCCCGATGCCACTGTTTTTTCGTTTGTTGGTTTTAATAGTGATATTGAAGGCTGGCAACATACCTTTAATGTCAGCACTCAGGAGGCAGAAGCAGGAGGAACTCTGTGAGTTCAAGGCCAGCCTGATCTACATAGTGAGTTCCAGGACATCTGGGACTACAGGGAGACCCTGTCTCAAAAAGACCAAAAAATAAAAATAAAAATAAATTTTATTTGTACGAGTGTTTTGCCTATGTGCATCTAAGTACATGACGTGTGTGCGAAGCCCATGGAGGTCAGAAGAGACCATCGGTTCTTGAACTGGAATTAAGGACAGTTGCTAGCTGCCATGTAGGTGCTGGGAACTGAACCCAGGTCCTCTGCAAAAGAAGCCAGTGCTCTTAACCACTGAACCATCTCTCCAGTCCCATTTTTTATATTTTTTAAGGTACAGAAAACTTCTGTGTAAGTTCAACAACCTAAGTAACAATCCAGGGAGAAGGAGATGATGGGCAGGATTGGTGTCTTGGTGAGGAAGGCCCTGGCTAGTTCACAGGCATCTCAGTATGCCAGGCAGAGGCAAATACAGAAGATAGACAGGGATCTGAAAGGTAAAAAGAAAAAGGTATCAGAGGAGTCTGTGGGACAAGAACAAGTTTGTGACATCTGGTCATAGTCTTTGGTGAACACTTAATTGAGTACCCTCTCTGTTATTTATTCAATGAATAGTTGAATTTTCTCTGCTCTTAGTGCAGCATACACAGCAAGATGGGTAAGGTATGGATTCTCAAGGGCTAACTTTACAGAGGAATCTACAGATAAAAACGCAGAAGTGTCAAAGAGCAAGGTCATTTCAAATAACATGTTCAAGGAACACGGCAGAGCACACAGACATTACAGAGGCTACTGGGGTGAGGGCGCTACTTTGGGTCCCAGAAGGCATCTCAAGGGAGTGCTGTTACAGCTGGGATCTGAATGGTACCAAGTAGTCATGGAAAGACTGGGGTTGGAGAATTCTCAACAGAGAGAACAGTGAGTACAACACCCCTGAGGCAAGAATAACAGGCAAACCAAAGAGAATGCCCTAAGACGAGGTCAGTGAGATAGGCTGAAGCGTCTGCACAGGACTCCCAGCAATCAGAACGTCAGTGCCCTGAGTTTTGTGCAGTGACACCACCTGATCCACTATGTATTGCTATTACTATTAATGGTACTGGGGATTGAACCCAGGGCCTTGGCATGTACTTTTCTAAAACATTTTGTTTTTATTTTATGTGTATGAGTGTATTGCCTGTGTGCGTGTAACTGCACTCCTGTCCTGCAATGCCAGCGGTCAGAAGGTGGCATTGGATCCTCTGGAACTGGAATTTTGGTGGTTGTTAGCCACCATGTGGGTGCTGATTGAACCCGGTCCTCCGCAAGAGCAGTCAGTGCTCTTAACCTCTGAGTCATCTTTTCAACCCTAGCATGCACTTTTTTTTTTTTTTTTTTTTTTTTTTGAGACAGGGTCTCACTAAGTAGTACTAGCTTCCCTGGAATTCTGTATGTAGACCCTATTCTGACTTTGAACTCACAGAGATCAGCCTGCCCCAGCCTCCTGAGTGCCAGGATCAAAAGCATGTGCCACCACATCCAGCTCTAATGTGATGTTTTTCAAGATTGCTGTGAAGAAGTAAATACCTACAGCCTGGCCAGCAGGCTGTAGTGGAGCCAGGCAGCACGGGATTATGGCTTGGACCAGAAGGTGACAGTGGTGAGGCAGGAACCTAGATCTGCTTTGGTGAACCCATTTAATGAACTGATGGCCAGGGATGAGGAGCGATCAAGGGCTAAGTTGGAGACTCTCCTACAGTCCTCTTGTAGTTCTTCATGAAGAGAAGTCAACAACTGTACCCTGTGGGCTTCACAATGACAGCATAGAAAACCTGCCTTGGCCTCCATGAGAACAGCCTTGCTGTCTGGTGCTAACCTTTGGCAATGCTGAATGGGCTGTTTCTGAAGCCCAAACCAGGCAGTTATTCCTAACATCATTTGGTTCCCAATCTTACCAGAGTCTGAGGGTGCCTTGATCTTGGACTTACTTGCTTTCAGAAGTGTGAGAAATTTCTGTTCTTTATAAGCCACCCAATCTAGGGTATTTTGTTACAGCAGCCAGAGTGATCAATTGGTTCATTTTATCAACAAATATTTACTGGAAGTGTCCTGTTTATCAGTGCTGGGTAAGGTAAGGGACATACAAATGCACAAGGCCAATCCTGTCACTGATTGTAGATGGGGGGGAGCAGACAAGTACACTATAATTGGTGAAGCTAAATACCATAGCTTTGCCTTAAAATATCCAAAATAATCCAAGGATGAGGGAGTGGTCCCTTCTCCTACCTGTTTATTACTTTAGGTCATTGTAACTGTAATGTATAAATTAAATGATGTATTAGAGTTGATGTGTCACTCAGCTTCAACAATCCACCCAGGCTAAGGGGTACTGTGTTCCAATTTCAAAAGGACCTTCAGTTGACTATACCATTAGCCTACACTGTGCCTTGATTTCATCTAGCTACATCAAGAATTCTTTGGTGCTCCCATAAGGATCAACTGTCTCCAAATAGAACTGAAGAAGTTAAGCTTCAAGCAGTTCAAAGGTGTTCAACTGGGCTCTTCAACTGAAGCAAGAGGTGGTCCGGGGCGGGGGGGGCGGGGGGAGACAAAGGACTGACTATGCAGCACCATGTTAAGAAGCAGGGAGTCCAGTGCACATTCCAACATTACTCTGTTGGGGAAGAAGCACAGAAAATTGCAGGTCTGCCTTGCCCTGAAAGAAAAAGCAGCTATGAAAGTGTGAGCCCTCTCAGAGTCAACCAGGACTAGTGAGCCCCAGTCCTACACCCCACACCCCTGCCTGAGATATATACAGAAGAAGATGGGGGCCTAGAGTTCCCACCTCTTCTACCAGAAAATTCTCAGCAGGAGCCAGAGGGATTGGTGTTTTCAGGGGTCTTTAAAGAAAACATTAATCGATCTCTTTCTCTCTCCAGGATTCTCTTTCCCTGGAAGGATGTGTTTCAAGGAAAGAAGACGCAGAGAAAACACTGGAGAGGGTCTTCTGTAGCAGTCAACGCCTTTTGGAAAAAGCCCTAGAGTTCATTACTAAAAAAAGCAACAGAATTCACACGTCCTCAGATCTAGACAACAGAAGCAGTTGTGAAAACTTTCTGAAAATGATACATGAAGATCTCTTATTACTATAGGGCACTTGTCTCAATTCCAGGTTCAAACCCGCTTCCCCATTTCATGCGCCTATTTTTTTTTTTTTAAGTTTCCCCCTCTCCTATTTCCTTCATTTGTAAATGTCAAGTGTGGGAGAAAAATAGCATTATTAACATACCACTTTTGTGGGTTTGAGACAGAATCTTGCTATGGGTGATCTCCAGCTTCTTCAGTCTCAAGTGTTAGGACAGCAGGCATGTCCTGCCATGTCTACTGTGTTAATTAAAAAGAAAAATTATGTGTATGAATGTTTTGCCGTATGTATGTAAGGGCACCCATGCGCGAAATGCCTACGGAGACCTGAAGAGGGCGCTGAATCTTCTGGAACTGGAGTTTTGGAACGTAGCCACTATGTAGGTGCTGGGAACGGGTCCTCCGCAAGAGCAGACTGCTCTTAACTCCTGAGCCATCCCTCAGCTCCCAACATGCTAGTTTCTAAGAGGATGTTTCTTCTCTTCTTTTTTTCTGTCTTTTGAGACAAGGTCTCATATAGCCAAGGCTGGCCTAAAACTTGCTATGTAATGAGAGTATGATCTTGAACTTCTGATCTTCCTGATTCCTCCTATCCAGTTACCGGATTAGAGGTGTGCACCGGGTTTTTGGGGCACTGGGATTCGGTTGAATTCAGTGCTTCTGGCACGCTAAGGTGCTCCACCACCTGAGCTCCATTTCTAGCCCCAAGGGCATAAAGAGATCTAAAGACTTGGACAAAAGTACACTTTTGGGTCAGCAAAATGGTTCAGTGGGCAAAGGCGCTTTCCGACAAGCCTCTGTACCAGAGTTCTATCTCCTGGAGAGAACTTCCACAAACTGTCGTCCTCTGACTGCCACAAGCACACACACACACACTAGGTAAATAAATAAAATGTAATTTAAAAATACTTTTCCTCCGAATCTATCTTAGCTGAGGCATCTTTTCGCTGACCCAGCCCCGCTCCCAACCAGGACCGGGATAGCTCAGCAGGTCCAGAACCGGTTCAGAACCTGAGAGATAATCCCGACCTGTGATTTCACCTTTTTCCATCCAGTCGCTTCTGGATTCCCCGCGACTGCGCATTCCGGCGCCCGGAAGTGCGTCATCATCCCTCGCCATCAACAGCGGGCCCTGGAAGCGTGTCGGGCAGCGCTCAGGACTCGGATGTGGGAATTCCCCGGGCCTGTGCGGAGCCGCCATGCAGGTCTCCAGCCTTAACGAGGTGAAGATCTACAGGGCCAGTCGGGACTGTGAGCCAGGTCTGTGCGGAGCCGCCATGCAGGTCTCCAGCCTTAACGAGGTGAAGATCTACAGCCTGAGCTGCGGCAAGTCGCTCCCCGAGGTGAGTCCGCAGGCCCCCAGCTCCGGGCAGCCGCCCCTGTGTGCCCTGGCCTCGGACCAGCCCTGGACCCGACCCGGACTGACGAGGCCCCGGGCCGAGGGGGACACCGCCGTCACTGTCCCCAGGCTGGACCGAGAGACCGTCGGGACCCTGAACCTTGCAGGAACTTATGTGACGTTCTCTAATATTGAGGACACGCCTCTTTGGGCTTGTGTGAATGTTCACAGTCGCCGCCACGCTGTGGAAAACGTGGGCAGATTGGTTGGCAGATACCGCTTCTCCATTTTAATGCCCCCTGCATCTTAATACTGCTTATTCAACTCCTTGCGGAATTCCTTATGACAGCTTGTAGGGATACTGCAGTGGACAAGAGACGTGCAGACTGTGCGTGCAGATTTTATGGGGTAGAGGACAGTACTTTCCAACCTTGCTGAACTTGATCCCGTGGCTTTAGCACACCGCAGTTGGATGGAGCTTGAACCAATAGGTGGGAAATCTCAAAGATGACTTCGGATCACCTTTCTGAAGCCACGTTTTGTTTCCTGTGATAAGCCAGCCTCAGTCCAAGCATTTCTGGGGAAAGACAACTTTGTAGAAGCTCATTTCTTAAGACTCTGCTCTTCTTAGAAAGTGGTTTGGATGGGCTAGAGAGATGGCTCAGCAGGTAGGAGGGTTTGCTGCTCTTGCAGAGGACCTAGGTTCAGTTCCCTGCACCCACATGGCAGCTAACTGTCCATAACTCCAGTTCCAACGGATCTGATCTCTTATGGCCTCCAGAGGCACTGCACCCGTGTGATGCACATACATGCAGGCAAAACACTCCCAAAATACAAGTAAATAAAAAATATATATTTTAAAGTGGAACTGGAGAGACGACTGTGGTTAAGAGCACTGGCTGCTCTTGCAGGACCCAGTTTTGGTTCCCATCACCCACAAGATGGCTAACTTGCCATAATTTCAGTTACAGAGGATCTGATGCCCACTTCTGGCCTCTGTGGGCATTGCACAACACAGGTGCACTTACATGCATGTAGGCAAAACGCTCATACATATAAAATAAAAATAAATCAGTGATTCTTTTTTCCATAAAGAAAAGAAAGTAGTTTTGAAACATGCCACTTGAGGGCTTGAGAGATGACTCAGTGGGTAGTCACATGCCACCAAGTGTGGTGACATGAGTTGGTTCCTGGGACCCACATGGTGGAAGTAGAGAACTGACTTTTGCATGTTGCTTCCTGACTACATGAATCCATCCACACACATACAAAATAATAAATGTAATTAAAAACATGCCACTTGATAGCATGCTGTGGTTGGGCTGAGTCTGGTTCTAGGAAAGCAGAGTAACTATAGCGCTTCTCTCATGTGCTCCCTTCCCCCACAAAGTTTGAAGCCAGTGAGTAGATTCTTCCTTTCTTCCCCAAATTCAGGTTTAAACAGTCCCTTGTTTTCCAGTTGCTCTTCTGTAGCCCAACTTTCCTCAAACTTGGCATGTAGCTGAGACTGACCTTGAATTCCTGATTTTTCTACCTTCATCTCCCAAGTGCTGGGATTACAGGACTATGACAGCAGCCCAGCCCAATTGTTTGTCATATAACATGATTTTTCTCATTTTATTCCTTAATTCTGTTCACTTATGTAGCAGTTACAGTTGTGCAGGCAACTCTGAGTTTTTTCTTTTTCCTGGGATTGAACCCAAGACCTTAGGCATCTTAGACCAGCACTCTACTACAGCTCCAACTAAGGCAACTCTTGTGAGTATTCAGGTACATGGTAAACATAGCAGATAACTATGCTTCCTGTTAGGGGAAAGTGAACAAGTAAGACAGTTTCAGATGAGAAATGGTGCTTTGATGAGTGGCTAGCAAAGAGCTGTCATGAATAAAAGTGTTCAGAGAGTGTTGTAGCTGACTTCAGGGAAGGCCCCCTACTCAAGCTAGCATTGGAGCAGAAACTTTACTGGTGAAACAGAGCTAGTCAGGTAAAGATACAGGAAGAGTTTTCTTTTTCTAATATTTTATGTGTATGAGTGTATTGCCTGCATGTGTGTAAGTACACCCGTGTCGTGCAATGATCTTGAAGGTCAGAAGAGGGCGTCAAATTCACTGGAACTGGAGTTATGGACATTGTTAGCTGCCATGTGGATGCCGGGAATCGAACCCAGGTCCTCTACAAGAGCAGCCAGTGCTCTTAACTACTGAACCATCTCTCCAGCTCCATGGGAAGAGGTTTCAGCGGCGAGAGGACATAAAGTGTTGATAGGACATAAAATGTCGATATCCCCAAATGGGAATGGCTTTGAAATGGGATCAGACAGCAAGAAGTGTGGGTATGGGCCTAGTGGGTGAGGCTGGGGAGGCAAGACTTGCAGCTGCAGCTGAGTAGTTGGGGTTTTGTTTTTAGTGTTATTGGGAGTTGAGTTACTGTTGGGGTCATACTTCGGATGATGCATGGCAAGTTACTCTCTGGGGAGGGTAAGTGTAGAGGGGAGTTAGGTATTCCAGGTGACAGGGTTTGGTGGCTGTCTTAGCAGTTCTATTGCTGTGATGAAAACACTGTCCAAACTAACTTGGGGAGGAAAGGGTTTATTGGCTTATAGCACAGTCCATTATCAAGGAAAGCCAAGGCAGGAACTCGGGGCAGGAGCTGAAGCACACACCATGAAGGAATGCTGTTTACTGATTTGCTCCTCTGGCCTGTGCTCAGCCTGCTTTCTTATACAACACAGGACCACTTGCCCAGGAGTGGCACTGCCCACAGTGGGCTAGGCCCTCCCACATCACTCAACAGTCAAGAAAATACCCCACAGATGATGGCCACAGACCAATCCATTGGAGGAAATTCCTCAGTTGAGGTTCCTTCCACTGAGGTGTGTCAGGTTGACAACTGAAGTGATTCAACTTCAACAGTGGCTTACACAGGAGAGTGGCAGGGGATTCAGAACGTATTTTTGAGATAGAGGTGATGGAACTTGCTGATCAATTAGCTGCTGCTAAAGAGACGTTGAAGTGAAGAAAAGGAAGTAATCGGAAATTCCTCTGTGTTGAGTTAAACATGCATGTGGAGGTGTTGATAGCAGAATGGAGGTCGAGTAGCACATTGGGAAAGTAGGGAGCAAAAACAAAAGTATTATTTGTTTAAAACAAATACATTTTATTTATTTGTGTGCTTGCAAACGTGTGAGGGCAGGCAAGCTACAGAGCTTGTATGGAGGTCAGAGGACAACTTGTAGGAGTTGGTTCTTTCTTTCTACCATGTAGGTCCTGGGGATTGAACTCAAGTTGAAAGGTGCCTTAAGACTTGCTGAGTCATCTCCCCAACCTCCAAAAGTTTTACTTTTGATATTGAAGATTTGAAGTTCTAATCAATAGCACGTGGTAAACAGTTCTGTAATACAAATGTGGAGATCATAGATAGAGTCACTGTGGTCACCTGGAACTAGGTAAGAGTCTGTGTGGGACTGAATAAAACAGAGGACCAGGCTGAGGACTTGAGGAAAAGGAAAACTCAGCCAAGAAAAAATAGGGCTGCAGGGATGTGACAGGGTTACATGGTACCCATCACAACAGCTCACTTTGAACTTGCTGAGTTCAAGTGTGATTGTTTTCCCCTCTCCTCCCTGATCTTTGCTTCATTCGTAGTATTGAGGATTGAATACGAGGCCTCACACATGCTGGAAAACTGCACTGCCACTCTACTACATCCCCAGCCTGAGGTTTTTTGAAAAAAGTGTTTGAGACAGGGTCTTTTGAACCTACTCTGTAGGCCAGGTAGGCTTGAACTTTAAATCCTCCAGCCCCAGTCTCCCAAGCAACTGAGATTACAAGCCATCACGTGCAGTTTTTTTGTTTGTTTGTTTGTTTTTAAAAAAACAGGTTCTTGATGTATAGCCCAGGCTGGCCTGAACTCATGGCAGTCTTCCTGCTTCACCCTTCCAAGTGCTGGAATTACAGGCATGAGCTACCAGGCTTGGTTATTTTTCTTAAAATTAAGCTATTTAGAGTAACACAATGAGGTGGTTATTTCTTTCTTTCTTTCTTTCTTTCTTTCTTTCTTTCTTTCTTTCTT